>NC_056731.1:927109971-927399971 GCF_019279795.1 Protopterus annectens
TTCGTTACTACCTTTGGAGGATTTTATGAAGGATCTCAGCTTCTTACTGAGGCTGACCAAGGAGTTCCTCCAATCATGGGATTTTATTCTTTGTTGTAAAAAAAAAAAAAAAAAAAAAGTTTCTTTCTTCTGTTGTAGAGTTTGTTTATGGCAGGGGACCACCAGATTGGCTTCCTTTTTTGGAGGATAGCATCTTGGTTCTGTTAGGAATAGCACGATCCATGCACTAGTGTAAGTGCTTATAAAGTGCATTTGTGTAGGATTCAGCAGTCGTACCTCTATTGGACATCTGCATGGGTGTCGTGAAGTTTGCCACTTCTGTCTTTGAAGTTGTCTTTGGAGAAATTTTTTACAGTGGTTTCCCTAATTGGGAGTGGGATGTGGCTGTCTAGGGTGATTAGCTTGTGGTCGGATCTGACCAAAGAGGTATTGACATCTGGTGTGCAACATCGGTCGCCCATGTTGGTAATGACCAGGTCTAAGATATCGCTGCCCCTGGTGGGGGTGTGGATAAGTTGATCCAATGCATTGGAATTTATGAATTCCAGAAAACATTGAGCAAAAGTGTTGGTACAGGAGTAGTTTTCCCAGTTAATGGTGGAGTAGTTGAAATTGCCCATTATTAAGGTGTTAGGTTGTACCCTAATATTTTCCAATGTATCAAGAAATGAGTGGGAATCCTGGGGTATGGTGGGGTATCTGTTGCAAGTTACAGTTTGGATTGCAGTCTTACCCAGAGTTAGTTGCACTTGGATAATCTCGGATGCATTTTGCTGAGCAACTAGCCTGGAGGTGTGGACATCCTTAATGGATATGGGCACACCTCCGCCTTTAGTGTTTCGGTCCAGGTTAGGTGGCCAAAAGGTGTGGTATGAATTATAGCCTAGTAATGCAGGGGTGCTCTCTGGAGCCTTGAACCAGGTCTCTGTCACTGCACAGATGTCGATGTTCTCCATTCTAAGGAGTGCCTCGAGTGAATATATTTTGAAGTTTAGACTTCTAGCATTGAGTTGCATTACCCTCAGATTTTGCTTGCTTGTACCTGTTAAGGTGGTGAATTTGTCATTTGAACCTTGCCTAAAAAAAGTCACTATAAGGGTGACAAAAGCCTTAGCAGTATCAGGAATCTCAAGGGCGACAGGTGCAGGCTATCAAAACATCGTGGTCTGTCGATCATGTCATCCCAGCCAGATAGGTTTGCTATCTTTTCAAATGGCCAAAGTGGGACATTTTCGGTACAAACATCAGATTTTACAGGCTGACACATTCCCACGGTCAGTACAAATGATAGAACTTAACTTTTTTGCCTAAATAAAAGCTTATTCTTGTAGCATTTTAGTTGCTTATTCTGTTTCTTATAACATTTAGGTATTTTAGATACAGAATAACTGTTTTATGCAACTATTACATAAAATATAGGAATTAATTATGTCCTACAATCTCAGGACATTTGCCATTTTTAATATTTTTTTGTCAGGACACAACTGCCCAAAGAGGGGACTGTCTCTCACAAAGTGGGACAGGTGGTAACCCTACAGGCAGACAGATACTGGATCCCCTTAGAATGACACCAGAAGCTTAGCCTTTGGCTTCCTTAAAAGTTTGCAAAGCTTTCTGAAGGGTACTTTTCAGATGCACCCTTCTGTCAGGGATCCTATCACTTCTTTCAATTTGTATTTCTGTTTTGAGAAGCTAGGCCTTCCTTGTTTTGAGTGTGTTGCTAAAGTTGATTTGGCATGCCTGTCAAAGACTCTAATGGCAATTACTTTCCATAAAATAATTTCCAAAATACAGACCTTGCGTGTATAGCCCCCTAACTGGTCTTCAAGAAGCAGAATGAGCTATTATAAGGCTAATCATTATTTTTTGTCTAAAGTAGCCACTTAGATATGCGTCACAGTAGACTAATGGGTAGTGTTGCTGCCTCATGCAAGAGGTTCCTCATTTCAGTTCTGTTCTTCTTTACTGGGGTGTCTTTTGTGTGGAATCTGCATATCCTCACTGTGTTTTTTTTTTTTTTTTGGATGCTCTGGGCTCCTCCCACAATCCCAAGGGAATGCAGTAGGTGGGTCAGGATCTGTAAATTTTGCAGAGGTGTGAGGGCATGTGATGCAGAAGAAAGAGTTGGCAACCTACTTCCATTTTCCACTTTGCCTTGTAAACTGCAACTGTGATGTCATGGGAAGGTTTGGTCAAGTGTCTGAGGTTAGCCTGTTTGAAAGTAGAATTGAAACCTGAAACCCTCAATGTAGCTTAGATAAGTTTTGCTTTACATTGTTGTAGTCTGAGAATTGAGTAGAGGTATTGACAACATCTGCATTTCTCTAATGCTGCTGATTAGTTCTGATGCAGAATAGTTTATAATGGAATGGCGGCTTGCATTGTTTAGTGTGTTTCATTAGATGCACTTCAAAGGAATGCTGAAGTTTGCTCATTTTGTATTCAATAGTCATCCTGTAGTACTTGGTGAACTGTGCTTAACTGACTAGCTGTGAAGTGTATTCTGCAAATTGAATGACTACATCACAGTCACATTGTTGTGGTCCCACTATTCAAAGCACAGTGTTTCAGGCAGTAAGTGTTAGTTAATCTTTGCAAAATGCAATTTCAAAACAGAAAACAAATACAGGGTTGCACACGCAGGAGAGTTTTACTTCTCTGGACAACTAGGTTGAATTGCCTTCACTTCCAGTGAGTAGCAGTCATAGGTCCTCTCTGACTGATATCTTCATCTATAGTATGCTGCAAGCATACATTCTCAGAAGGATGAGTGCAAACACTTCCAGTGAATTCCTTCATCACTTATAGTCATTGCATTTGATTCCCTTAAAATTACAGCAGTATCATTTACTGCAGGTTAAGACCAGTAAGTAATTCTTTTGGATTTGTTTCCTAAAGAAACAAATGTGAACCAAGTCTATCAAATGAAGCAGAAGACAAATCTCCCTGAAGCTCATCTACCCTCATTTTACCAACATACCAGGGAATGAATCTTTGAATAGTTAGTTTTATTAGAAATGGCAAAAAACTGAAGTGGAGCATCATAGCCGATGCACAAAACCATCAAAATCTTACAAGAAGTGCAGATGGTACAATGTATTACTATATTGTTACGCTGGTAATGCAAATAAAAGTATCCAGTTACATAAAAATATTTTTAGTTTGAAAGGAGGTGAATAGTTGACACTCATTCGTTAACTTATTTAAATGGTCGAGAAACAAAGCTTTATGTTGCTGAAAGTACTCAATACTATTCATGGCTTACCAGATTTTAATAAGGAAGGGTACTGAACTGATAGCAGCTGCTGATGAAGTGGACATCTGGATGACTAAGAACATATGTGTAGTTTAATTGATGCCTCTGATGTCAGCAATTACTGTGTTTTGCATTCCTCCTACATGCATGGATCAGAACTCTAACCTTTTCTGATCTGAAGGTTGACATTCTGGGGCCCTGATACATTGTGAAAATGTATTTGATTTGCACAGTCTACAGATACCTTGTTTTATTACCTCTTGGAAAACAAGAAAACAGCACTTATGAAGGAAGTGAATAGTTTTCAAGATTTACTGAAGTCAGGTAACTTTTTTTGTTTAGGAAACTAACTCCTGAACTGCATAGGCAGAATATGATGCATCGGGTCTGAGGCATTCAGATTAAGTACTGCAAACTTAGGAGGATCTGAGTGTCTTCCAGTGCTCTAGTCCTTCCCATCACAAACCATTTCATAAGAGGAAAATACTATTCAAGCCAGAACACATACTTGACAGTTTTCAAGAGATTTTTTTTTCAATTTGTCTTCCAGGGACATTCTATGGATTTTAGAAAGATTCCTCCTTCTGGGCCTGATCCACAAATATGTCATATATCTGGCATTGGAGTTGCTTAACATGTACACTGAGGGCTTTTACATCTAAGGAGCCAGAGGGTTATAGTCTGGCTTCTTTCCAGTGTTGAGAAGAGATTGCCATTGAGGTCACTACTGGATCTGTTTACTAGTAAACCGCTATGTACTGGATTTGTTTTCCCTTCCTTTAATTCATCCACCTGTTTTGTTGACAGCAGTTGCTTTAAATTTTCTTTTAAGGGGCTCCATTAGGAACAGGCTGTTAAGATTCAAGGAGTAAGTCAGACCAAGAGTACTCCCAGCGTAGATGGTGTTGGTGTTCTGCAAATTTAATATTTTGGAAATCACACAGTTCAAATGTGAACAGGGTAAACAGTGTCGAGAGCAAATATTCAAATCTGTTTTCTATAGGAGTGGCTGTACCTCATGCACTCTTGCATGGTCTTCCCCTTCTTCAGCACCCCGTTACTATTCTGACCACATTCTCCACAACTAGGATTAAGAATAGTTACCCCCTCTCTGCATCTTCTCTAAGTTATGTAGTTTGCAATACTGAAATGAGATTGGTCATGTTTTCTATCTTATAAATGGTATTCGTGACTAGTTTTCAACTTTTTGTTTTTAAAATCAGTGCAGATGACCATACGTTTGTTACATGGTCATATGAACAAGCAAGGAGGATCCATGCATGACTTAACTTGTTCACAGGATCACAGTTCAAGCACTGCATGTTTCGGAGGACCCATGTAGCAAGTATTTGAGTCACATTTATGAACTGAAAGTGAAGAAGAGTTCAGTGCATCTTGAAATGGCTGGTTTGTCAGTACTTCACAAATGAATCTGTTCAGTACTCATAACACTCAACTTTGCAAGTAGTGTTCTCATTTCCAAAGCTCAGATTTAAAAATGGATGCATTTCTATTCATTGGGTGGGAGTTTAGTTAATAATTTTTACATTTTCCTCTCTTTCTATCTTCAAAGGAAACATCTCACTGTGGATCAGTCTCCTGCTAGAGCAGGTCTGTTGGTCATTCATTACGTCTGTCTTTCTTCAAAGCTTTCCTGTTGTAGCAGGAAGGCAGCACCCTACATGCTTAAAAACTGATTTATCATTCATAGTGGATCTGGATCTGCTACTAATCCCCAATAACTCCTTTTTCTTTAGAAGTTTTTTCGAAAGGCTACGAGACCCTCTAGAATGAAAGTGCATCTAGCAGTTCGGAGGGTGCTGCACAAAATGTGTTACTGTAAGTTGTTTTTACTTTGGTGAAGCAAGACAAAAGCTGTTATGACCAGTTTACCACTCCCTGGTATGCCACTATAGCTGCTGTTACACATGACATTCTGATCACCATTACAACCTTCATTCATCATTCCCAGATGTGGTTCTGTCCCCACATTCCTACTCTGTAGGTGTACTGCCTTCAAGGTCACGCCAACTTAGGAAAGGTAAATACATTATTTTCCTTTTTATCTCCACTATGGTATAACCACATGTGTAGTGTATTTAGAGATAGGAGGGGGTGGGGAGCAGAATCCCCACATGCTATTAGGTTTTGCAGCAGTCAAAGCTGTGAGAGAGAGTGGTCAGTACATTTCGCATTAGCCAAGGTAGGTACTAGTAAAACAAAGTAGACTAATATGGTAGCATATTTAAAAGATGACAAGGCTGTAGTTCATCAGCTGATTGGTGTATATGGGCATATATGAGCATACTTGCCTTCCTTCGTGGAACCCAAGGTACAACTCTTGCCATTGTTTTTTGTCATATGCAGCCTACATCACTGTCATTAAAAGTGCATTCATATAAATGACAATTCATATCCCGCTAAACAAATGTTAAGTAAATTAAGTAGTTTGAAACAGTTTTAGTTTTTATTAGCACTAATAAACTATTATAAATCATTGAAATTGTCAAGTGAACTTCTTGGTTTTTGCTGGTTCTTATTTTTTTTCTTTAAAAGCTTTGCCAGCTTTTGGTTGGAAATTATTGTGATTATTTATGCAAAGCATTTGTTACTGTTTTATCTGAATTTTGACATTAAATTTGCCTTTTTCCACAGCTACAGCATCACAGTGAAGTCCTTTATCTTTGTCAGTAAGAGTAATTGTAACAGTAAATCTTAGCATGTGGGTTGTCTGTTTCTTGCCAAAAGTCACAACATTAGTGGCTTCTTCTGTACATGGTCATGTCAGCCTAGGTCTTGTGCTGGAGTTTACTGACCTATTTCTAAGTGGCTCCATTACATGTTCCTTATTGATGCATGTTCTGTTCATTTCTTCTTGTTAATTCAAGTCTCACAGCTCTCGCAACACAACAAAAGGAAATGTTTGTGGTTTGTTTTTCTTTGGGTTGTCTCTGTGATTTTTCATTGTTTCTTTGCCTTTTCTGATTTTTTCAGTTTTACCACTTGGTTATCGATGGCTGAATCAGGTACTTAAGTTCAGATGATGTTCACAAATAGCCTTTAAAGATTTCTATCCCAGTGTCTTTAATTAGGCCCAGAAAAAAAGTCTCAGTGACTAAGTGTGAAAAAGTCAAGTAAACCACCAAATTAGTAAGATATAATGCTTTATCTTTCCTCACAGAAAAATAACTCACTAGAGGAAGAAAAACTCTAAAACGATACTTGGTTGAGCCTTTTGTAAAGCAAAAATGGTTAAGAATCCTGAAGATAACTGACTTTACTAAGAAAAAATCCACCTCCTGATTATTATGGGACTTTTGCACCTTCATTTTCCATTGCTGAGGTTGACAACTCTGTTTTACCAACTTGCAGTGCCTAGAATTCAAATTCATTGTACCTGTTCCAGGAGGGCATGATATTGGTTCCTGTTGTTCAAAGTCAGATAGATGACTTCTTTAGTACCATCATCAGGATGAATGATCTTCCCCAAGACTGTATTGTAAGTGAAGGAACTTGAGCTACAGGTTTCACTGGGGGAAGAACCTGGAGAGTTTCATCTCATTGAGTCTGTTTCCTCCCTGACATTTCTTCTCCTGTTTTTCTTTGCCTTTGATTTTCTATAAAGTATTGTCAGAAGAGATTTTTTAGCTTCTGATAAATTTTTGGGATGCATATTAGTCCCTTTTTGAGACGGATGTAAATCAGATTTTGGATTTTTAACTCTATACCTGTTTTGGGATCTTTAAGTCGTAACAGAAAATGGAGAAACGGAAACCTTATTTTTCCATTCAGTGATGCTGAGTGCAAGTTTAAAACTCAGTATTCTCAGTTCATTATTTCTGATCAAGAAGATTCCTTCTTGTAGTCTATGGGTTCTTCCCCTCAACTAAGCAATTTCTTCGTAGACTACCCTCAAAACAGCTTGGCTTTTGGACTGGTTAGGAGCACATTTGCAGCAGTCTGGATGCTTACTGATAGCATCCTCCTGGCTATGGACAAAGGCCTCCTCATTGCCACCCTGGTTTAAAAATTATCTTTCCCAATCCGTGTTTCCCTGTTCTGTCTCAGAACACCCTCTTTGCTTCCACCGCTCTCCAAAGGAGTACCCCAGGGCCCCATTTTCTGCTCTCCTTTTTTCCATTGTCATGAATAAACTACCACTTGACCACTCTCGCCGCCTCCTCTCTCTTTCTCCCTCTCTTACTTTATGCTGATGATATGGTCTTATTTCACTCACACCTGACCTTATCAGTAAAAGAACTAGAAGCTGGCTTCCTTTTTCTTATCAAACAGCTTAGTAAATAAAAGCTAATTCTGAACACTTCCAAAACTAAAACAATGCTGTTTGGTACTTTCCCTAAATGGCAGAGAGACTCTTCACTTCTTGTCCATAACCATCTTGATATCCTCATTAATCGAGTCATCTCTTTCAAGTACCTGGGTATCTGAGTTAATGCCACACTGAACTTTCACCATCACCAAAACAAATAGGGAAGAAAATTAATTCCCTCCTCTTTTGGTCGTATACATTTCCTCCTTTCTCTCCATATCAGCCAGGAATGCCATAAGCAAAGGCTTTCTACCAGCATAGCTTAAATATGGATTCCACTGACTGCAGCAACATCTTGGAAAAACTCCACCATCCAAACTAGCTGCAGTAGCATCCAAGAAAAACTCCTCACCATCCAAACTACAAACAATTCTGTTATTTCGCTACTATCTGCCCCAGAAATGCACATCATTATGTCATGCTTAATGAAGCCATTTGGCTACCTCTCCCAACAATGTGCCAACCTGCTTTTTGGATCCGAACTCTGCAAGCTTGTCTAAAAATACTCCTGTCCTTCCCTTGACTCCAACCTTTTCAGACACCCCCCCCCCCCCATTACAATTTAAGATGTTTTAGCCACTCTGTTCCACTTTTTCAGTTTCCCAGAGCCAGACTTCATTGCATTAATCATTCCTTTAACATCCTATGCCCCAAACTGTCCCACCCTACCGATCTTAGACCTCAACTCATATTGAACATTTTTTGCTCAGCTTAAAGATCACCTCAAGTTCAAGTCAATTTGCAAATGCTTTCCATCTGGACACTTCACCTAATCTCCTACTTTTCCCTTCACCAGTCAAGGCATCTTTGTCTTCCTCACATTATTTCTGTACACTAATATGTGACATCTCTTCCATATTGTATATATTGTATGTAGTTCTTTTCTGTGTACCCTAACCTTCTTTTTGCTGTCTTGTACTTTGTGCTCCTTCTTCACTATTTCACTCTTTATTTCTTCCTTCATTACTTTATCTGTCTCTTCCTGTTGTCCCCTGTGCTGTGTATTTTATAATTATTACTGTTATTGATTCATCATTATCTTCACTTAACATTTTGTTTGTACTCCTACTACTTGTTTACTTGCTTGTCTACAGTCAATTTATGTTTGTCAGGGCTGAGACTGAAATAGGTCCATGTGGATCAGTGCTCTACCCTAGTTACCAAAATTGAATAAGTAAATATGATATATCATAGAAGAAAATTATAGCTGGCTTGTTTGTTTTTCGAATGCATATCTTCTCTTAAGAAATGTTTTTTTAATGAAATGCATAAAGCTCCCAAAAGACCTCAGAATCCATAGGAAGACTTTTTAAAACATTTTAAAACATTTTAACACCGTTTTAAAACATTCCAGAATTTTTCAAGAACAACCCAATTCTCAGCTAACGGCCCATAGATCAGCAGTTTGTTGTACAGATTTGACAGGACGAACCAGCCTTTGGGTCTATATTAGATCCACGACCGCTTAAATGTTCGAATCTCTAAAGGTCGACCTTTAGCGATCAAACAGTTAAGCGTTCGAATTTATTTAAAAATTAAAAAAAAAGAAAATCACAAGTCAAAAAAAATAACTAAAGGGTTTAAGCAGGGGGGCAAGCCCCCCTGCACCCCCCACACCCCCCTACTTAAATGTGCCAACTCCAAGATTGTGCTACAGTGTAGGGAATGGTAAATTTCCCATTTCCGCTCTGTAGTTCACTGAAGTGTTATCTCAGAGTTGGTATATTTAAGTAGCTGGGGTGTGGGGGGCACAGGGGGGCTTGCCCACCTGCTATAACCCTTTCCTTGTATTTTTTTTTTTTTTTTACAACTTTGAGTGTTTAACTGTTCAGTCTGTAAAGGTCGACCTTTATAGATTCGAACATTTAAGCGTTTGTCATTGTAATCTAGACCCCCAGCCTTTAGTCTAATTTTTGATTCTGCTACTTTGGTGGTTCCAGCAACTTCTGAAGTTCAAGGTATGTCTTCATTTCTTCCAGGAACTGTTGCTTTTAACAGGTTTGGAAGATTGCTGGGCAGGTAGGAGAAGAGGGTCTACACCCCTGACACTTACGCACTCAAAGCTTATAACTTTCTAGCTGATGTTCTGTTATCAAAATTCTCTTTTCTTTTCAAATGTCAAAAATTGCAAACTTCACAGCCTCTTAAAGAAAAGGATCTGCTTTTTTTAAGGTTGTGTACCAAGTCTGTAAGCCCTCAGACAGTAAAGTGTACTTATGATGCAGTTTATATGCTGTCAGAGTTGTCATGATTTAATAAGCAAGCATGCTTAGTTGTTACCAGAGAATCTGCCTAACAATATATAAATGCTGAAGTTCTTAACACATCTGTCAATGGGAAACTTTGTTTCTCTTGCATCATCTCCTGAAGTCTTGCAAGTAAAAAAAAAAAAAAAAAAGCAACAAGAATACTTTCCATTGGTTTTACTTTTCCATAGGAATTGTCTTTCTGCACGAAAATATTTATGTAGAGGGCTTGCCCAACAAACTTGTCCCTTAAAGTGCCTTAATTCTAGGCATTTACAAGTCTGTGTATTTAAAGACTTAAGTAAAGGAACTTGGATGGGAGTCGGTTGTTATGAACTTTGGAGGTAATAATTGGGACAGAGGGAATCGTGTATATACTGGTTATGCAATGCTGCCAGCTCCTTTGTGTGTTCTATTTCATCAGAAAATATGACCTTTGGGAGTGATATGTATCAGGTAAATGAGGGTTTCAGACATATTTCTAATATTCCAAGAATGTCTGAGTTACACTAAGCCAGATATGGAGCTTTGGAAGTTTGTTAGTTCTACAAACTACCACATAGGTGGTAGCCCTCTAAATACAGAAGACATAATAAGGGATCTGGGGACCCAAGTAGATAGTAACCTCTCCATTGATAATCACATTGCCAAAGTGGTTAGAAAATCCTATGTGGCCCACCTAATCACAAAAAGGTTTGCATCCAGATTGAAAGAGGTCATTGGGCCCCTCTATGCATCACTCATCAGACCTGTCATAGAGTACAATGCCACATTTGGGATGTACCTTACAAGACACCTGCAACAACTGGAAAAAACACAGAAATACCTCCCCAAGAGGATCACTGGCCTCAAGCAGATGCCCTATGCAGCTCGACTGAAGAAATCCCACCTGTACTTGGTTGCATACTGCCTACTCAGAGGTAATCTCTGCCTGACATACAAGGCCATGTCCAACCAAGAATTGATGGACATGCTCCACCTAAAGAAAACCATATCCCCTCGAGCCACACGCCCCAGGGATCTAAACCTCACCACAACAATAAATTGGACATGCTGGAGGGATAGATTCCTGTCCCAGAGACTTCCCATGCTCTGGAACAAGATTCCAATCTACATTAGGCAGAGCTCCTTGTTAACCCTCTTCAAGAGAAACCTTGACGAGCGGATGGGAAACAGAAAGTTTACCCCAGGGAATCACTTCAATGGCTCTGCTGGACAGAGGCCCAGGATATTAATCTAAGGGGGCGGCGAAAGCAAACACATTCTGGCTAGGCTTATAAATGTCTTTGGGCAGATAGCCTAGTACCTACCTATGAACCTACCTATGAACCTATAACTGATGTCGGCAGTGTTCAGAGATTGTATACTTTTCTCAAATGGATCTGTAAGAAATGAAGAGGGTGTTGCAGGTGGGCAGAGCTCAGGGTGGATATTTCTTTAGTAAAGGATTGATGTTTGGAGTTTAGTTGTCATCGATGGTATGGGTGGTAGGGGGTTTTAATT
Organism: Protopterus annectens; assembly: GCF_019279795.1. Taxonomy (NCBI): domain Eukaryota; kingdom Metazoa; phylum Chordata; order Ceratodontiformes; family Protopteridae; genus Protopterus; species Protopterus annectens. Next base: position 927,121,307 of record NC_056731.1, read on the forward strand.
GAAATTGTTGTTTTGAATATGAAATTCATCTCCAAAGAAGGGCTTTAATTATTGGGATGTTGCTATTAGTCTGTTGTATTGCCTGGGCCTATTACATTTGAAGTAGGTAAGGTATGTTTTTGTATTTTGTCACTTTATAGGTCGACAAGAGTTTTCTGAGAGACTTTGCTGCAGAGACTTTTTTTTTTTGCGGAGGGGGGGGTAATTAAAGCTATGAGTTGTGAAGTCATTGTACCATATGTGTTTATAAATTTACAAGTGAGAACTCAGTTTTAACTGAACTGTACAGCATAGTTTTTTGTTTAGTGCATGTGTAGCTATCAAAATGAGATATGCGATTGGTATGTGATGTGGAGTAACCATACCGGAAATTATCTGTTGAGGTGAAAGTTGAGGGCATCAACTGGCAAGAGCAGTTTTCTTCACAAAATAATTAAGTCCAACTGTGCAATGTGCAAGTAACCTATTACTACACACAGTGTACAGCTTTATAAATAGTCTAGGTAAAACTGTGAGCAGGACAAGCATGAAACAGGCCACTTGTATATAGTTTTATTAGTGTGGTAAGACCTCTTCAAATGAGCTACAAGGGGGTGCTATGCATCAAGAAGTGAATGCAACTCTTGCTATTGAATTTGTAATCAAACACAGATGTTAGACTGAGATTCCAGCAGTCAGACCAGGTAGGGGACATGGACAGCATAGAAGAGCTGTAGGCAGAACCTCAAGCAGTGGTATAGTGGGGTGAGAGGAGTAGTCCACCCCGGGCAGCACTTTTTTTTTTTTTTTTTCAACTTCACTTGCTGAAGGACTGTTATATTTACTTTTTAATACAAAAAAAAACTGTTTTTATTTTTTAGGACATTCTTCAAGAATGGTCCAGTAGCACACACCGTTCACGTCACATCTGTGCATGCATTGTCGCACAGATGTCCTGATTCGAACCCTAGGAGACAGAACTCGTAGCAAGTCTTTTTTGAGGAAAGTGTGCTGCCAACCCTGGCTTGAGTGAGCCCTGCCTGTTAACCATTTTTTCTGATGGCTTATTTAAGGTACTACAAACACGTATGTAGATAGGGCAATTTGTCAATAATTCCAGAATGTGGGTTAGAGTTAAAAGTTTGAATAGGTCTAGGTTAGATGTCTATTGATTTGCTTTTGTCTAATGCCTATGTGACTCCTCCAAAATAGTTGGCTAGGTTAAGCTTTGGCAGGATCCTAGCCTTCACAAACCCAAACTTATTGGTTCTAGGAATTGTAAGCTGCCAGTATCCTTATTCAGGAGTTCCATGATGATACGTACTTCAAGTACACAAATGAGGCTAGTAAGACTAATCGGTCTGTAGTTCACAGGGTCAGTGGTTGGATTACCCTTATGGAGGGGGGACCACAATAATTGCTCTTTAGGCTTTAGGTATACATAGTGGACAGTATGAGGTTAAACAGGTTTAGAAAGGAGTTCAGTAGGCAGGGATTCATACTAAGGAGGAAACAACATGTATGTATGGACCACCACAGCTAGTGTTTTTGGTTTTACACAAGTCATCTGGTATTTGTTCTGAGGTAACCACAGGGTAAGGTGCTGACTGGATGTTGTGGGGAGGGCATTGTTCATGGAGGAGACAAATGTCAGACATCTGAGCTAAATTCATTCGCTAATACATCTGCAGTATTCTTTGGGTCACAGTGGATATGAATAGTTCCATTTGATATCAATTCAGTGCAATACTGGATATTGTTTGAGAATTTTGACATACTTAAAACTGTAATCTTTTCTGTGGATGTGGTACCATTTAATTGACATTTGACATTACATAGCTGGGTCTTTTGCCTTACTTCTTTATTTACCCTCTTGAGGTGCTTTTATAGAGGGAGTATTCCAGTTTATTTTTTAAGGCTAGGAGATTTTTTTTCTGTAGTTGTAGAGTTTGTTGATGCTGGGGGTTAAACTAAGGTTTGTTTCTAAACTTGGCATTGTATTTGTGAAGACACAGGGCAGAAGTTGAAATGCAAGAGTTTAGGTGGGAATAGAAGTTGATGGTACAAGTGGCCATTTTAGCAATGAATTTCTCATGGGGCAAGATGATTTTAAATTTACTAAGGTTTGAAGCTAATTGTAGAAAGTTAGCCTTGGATAAGTCTCTGAACACAGTGGGTTTTGACCGTCTTAGTTTGTGATATAATGAAGAATACTGTGGCACAGTGGCATACCTCTCAACCTCCAAGTTTTAAAAAAAATCTGAACAAAGCCAAAAAGAATGAGGGGACAAAGGCCCAAAATCAGGGGCAGATTTTAAGTATTCTTCTTATAAACTTAGAAGGTTGCCAGAATAACATGTTTTGTATTAGCATGCATTTTCTGAAGGATTTAAGTTTGAAACTTAAATGTGCATCATCCTACTGCTCATCTATCCATATTTTTACCTTATATATGTTTGGTCTGTTCTCATAAAATTTGTGGATGTTCATCTCACATTGCTGCAGTCCTTACACTTGGGGTATACCGCTGTCCTCGGTCGGCCCGAATACCAAAGTATATGGCTGACGTCGGTCAAGGCGCATTAAACTGACGCCAGGACGTCAGGGTATAAATGCGCATGACCGACGTCATATCCTCAGTCTTTTTTGCCGCGTGGTCCGATGCAGAAGCAACGTTGCGAGTGCGGGTTGGCGTCCTGAGATTTTCCGAAACCGGAGTTTCAGACCGAATCAAAGTTGGCTAAGTACCCCGTTGGGGAATATTTTGGTTTTTTCTTGCCTCAGTATTTTACCGGATGTCAGAAAAAGTAAATAACTGTATTTCTTGTGGGAAGCAGACACCACATAGGGATTACCATAACTTGTGTATACCTTGTTTAGGGCCTGAGCACGACGTTGTTGGGTGTCCCTCTTGTGCTAGGTTTAACAAACGCACTATAAAGAGGAGATTAGATTGTGCCAGGTTAGTCTTCGGGAAGCGGTGCAACTACAAAATGCCGTCGGATGCTCCGGCGCCCGCTTCCACGAAAAAACGCAAGGACAAAGGACCTAGGCCTAGGTTAGAAGAACCGTCCGTCCCGGACGTCGGTTCTTTAGAAGGCTCGGTAGAGCCGGAGGTTCGAACAGAAGTTTCTTTAGAGTCCCAGGGAGAGACTTTATTATTACAGGATGTGTCTTCTCAGGAGGTAGGCCAGGCTGAAGGGGCTTCTCAGGTATCTGTCCTCCCCTCCCTGCCTAAAGTGGTTAGGCCTTCCCCTACTGTTCCCAAGGCTTCTCCCAGAGGCAGGCCAGGTTTAGCTCCAGCAGGTGTCACTCCTAGTACTTCAGGCCCTGTGCCCAAGAGACATATGCTTAAGATGGCTGAAGATTTAATTACTCTGATTAGGGGTTCTATGCCCCCTCCTGACAAAAGGCCTAGGGTGGATCCTGAACTTGGGAGTTTTGAGCAGGATTCTGATGCTTCCGAGTCTTCGGCTGAAGATTTGCAGGAGTTTTCCCCTTATTCTGATTCTGATGTGGATGACACTACTCCTACTGCTTCTCCTCCTGAGGATTTTTCATTCTCAGAGACTCTACATTCCATGAGGGAGCATTTTAAATGGGAAGGTCAGGATTTCTCTGATTCCAGGAAAAGACTTAGGGAATTTTTGTTTTTACCCCAGCATAGACCTTTAGCTATACCTCCTGTTCTTACTGTGGTGGAAGATGTTTTTGCAGAGGCTTCTCTTAATCCTGATTCTTTACCTCCCGCTCCTGTTAAGCCGGACAGGTACTATAGGGTGCCTGAAGCTCATAAGTATCTTTTTAAAAGCCCTAGGGCGGACCCAGAGACTGTTTCCCAGGGGCCTAAAGGGGTTAAGGCTTCTGTTGTTAAAAATCCGGTTCCTCCGGATAAAGAGGCAAGAGCTTTAGACAGATGGGGAAAGAAAGTTTATACTTCTTCAACTTTAGCCATGAGGGCTTTGAATTGCCAATTCCACATGCTGAGATATCAAAACTATCTTCTTTCACAATTAAAGTCTAAGGTAGATGCTCTGGCAGAAGGTATTGAATGTAAGGAGTTACAAGATCTAGTGCATGTGTCTGAACAGGTGGGTAAGCATTCCTTACAATGTGGTTTTGATGCTGTGCAGGCCTCTTCGAGGGTGGCTGCCACCGGTTCTGTTATACGCAGGCACGCCTGGCTAAGGGATCAGAATTTAGCTGAGCATGTTAAGACAAGGATCTTGGATGCTCCTTTGCAATCTGATGTGTTGTTTGGTTCTCCTGTTGAAGCAGTTTTAAAGAAAATGGAAGACAAAGCTAAGTCTATGCACACTGTTAAAGATTTTTTACAGGTTCAGCCTCCAAAGTTTAGTAGAAATTGGCCAACCAAGGGGTGGACATATCCTTCTTATGATTCCCAGTCTAGAGGTAGGTCTAGGCGTGGTAGGGGCAGAGCTCAGGGCTCTTTTAGATCGAGAACAGGGGGCTCACCTGCACAGTCTTCCGGTGAGGGCAGGGGTCAGCCCTTTCGTAGACAGACCCAATGACCTACCTTTTCAACTGCCAGAACCTCCCCGTCTGGCAGCACCTTTGGGAGGAAGACTGACACTTTTCAAGGAGAACTGGAGTTTAATTACCCAAGACAGATGGGTATTGGATATCATTCACCACGGTTACAGGTTTTATTTCCATACCTTGCCCCCTTACAAAGGCATGCCAGACATTCCTCCTCAACACAGACTAGAAGCTTACAGACAAATTTCTCTGTTACTCCAGATGGGGGCCATACAACCGGTGCCTATGACAGAAAGGGGCCTAGGATTTTATTCTCGCCATTCCTAGTGCCAAAAAGGGGAACACGTGGAGACCAATTTTGGATTTGTCTATCCTCAACACCTTTCTGGACATACCCAAGTTCAAGATGCTGACATTACAACAGCTTTTACCTCTGCTGGGCAAAGATCACTGGATGGTAACTTTGGATCTCAAGGAGGCTTATCTTCATGTTCCTATCACTCTAAGTTGCAGGAAGTATCTGCGTTTTCGAGCTGGAAATTCTCATTATCAGTTCTCTGCATTGCCCTTTGGCTTATCTACTGCGCCCAGAGTATTCACAAAAGTTCTGGCTCCAGTGATAGCCTTCTTCAGACTGAGAGGAATACAGATCCACCCTTATTTGGACGATTGCCTGATTCTGGCTCAAGGGAAGGACGAGCTTCTTCAGCATTTGAAATATGTGATAGCAGTGCTAAGATGCCTGGGGTATTCTGTGAACGAAACAAAGTCCAGTCTAGTACCCTCTCAAGACATGTGCTTCCTGGGTGTGAGACTGAATACAGCAACCCAGATGGCTTTTTTGACCCCGGACAAACAAAAGAATCTTTCCCTTTACTTCCAACAACTATCACATCAGTCCGGGCTGACTGCAAGGACAGTCCTTCAAGCCTTAGGGTTCATGGCATCTTGTATTCTGGTGCTTCCCAATGCCAAACTGCATATGAGGAAGCTACAATGGTATCTCAAGAATCTATGGACACAGCACTGCCAGGATCTGGACACTGTCATTCAAATAATACCTTGCATCCAAAAGGAATTTTTGTGGTGGGCTCAGCAATGTCACCTAAACAAGGGACTTTCTGTGACCCGGCCAGAGGCGAGTCAGATTCTAACAACAGATGCCTCGGACAAAGCTTGGGGAGCTCATCTCAATGGAAAGTGGATACAGGACAAGTGGCCTGTCAGACTACAGCATCTACATATCAACTTGAAGGAGATGTTGGCAGTCCAGTTTGCATTAATGGCTTTCAAGGATTTACTTCTTCCAGGACAGGTACTGATTCTAACGGACAACACAACTGTCATGTGGTACATCAACAAACAAGGGGGAACACATTCTTACCCTCTATGCAGACAAGCAATGATTTTGTGGGACACTGCCCTCAGTTTACAACTAAATCTTCAGGCAAGGTTTCTGCCGGGAGTGCAGAACACCTTAGCAGATGTGTTAAGCAGACAAATCATGGATCCTCACGAGTGGCAATTGGATCTTCATGTATTTCAGCAATTGACAGTGTCATGGGGAACTCCAGACATAGATCTGTTCGCTTCTCCTCTAAACCACCAGCTGCCAAAGTTTTGCACAAAAAGGATTCATCATGCAGCTTGGAAAGTGGATGCTCTCTCTTTCAGTTGGAAAAATCTTCATGTGTATGCCTTTCCGCCTCTTCCTCTCCTCCTAAAGGTACTTCTAAAGGTCAGACAGGACAAACCAAGAATGATCCTGATAGCTCCAGATTGGCCTCGACAGCACTGGTACCCATTACTGAGAAGTCTGGTAAGGAAACCACCTTGGCCCTTGCCTTTGATTCCACACCTGTTGTCCCAAAAGGACGGTCATCTACTCAATATCAAGCTTCACTCTCTTCATCTCACAGCATGGCATATCCTGTTTTGACCCATAGCAGGGCTCAACTTCCTCAACAAGTTTTGAATGTGATTATGGAAGCTAGAAGACCTAGTACAAGGAAAGTGTATGCAGACAAGTGGAAGAGATTTTTGTTTTGGAGTGCAGCAAAGGATTTGGATGTTTCTGAGCCTAATTTGAGTGTGGCTCTTCAATATCTTACTGAGTTATTGGACAAAGGTTTGTCCTTCTCTTCCATTAAGATTCATGCTGCAGCAATTTCAGCTCACTATGACTGTGATCCACCTTTGTTTTCTCATCCTTTGTTCAAGCAATTTCTTAGAGGGGCAAAGAACATAAGACCTCCACATAGAGCTCCTACTCCTGCTTGGGACCTCAATTATGTGTTGGAAAAACTCACTCTACAACCTTTTGAGCCTGCAGCTACTGCTGAGTTGAAATATTTGTCATGGAAGACTGCTTTTTTGTTGGCCATTACCTCTGCAAGAAGGGTTTCTGAATTGCAGGCCCTTATGACGGTTGAGCCTTTCTTGATTTTCCATAAAGATAGGGTATCTTTACGTACTAATCCTTCCTTTATGCCTAAGGTGGTTTCAAGTGTGTCTTTAAACCAAACTATTCATTTACCTACCTTTTATGCAGACCCCCAAAATAAAGGGGAGAAGATTTTGCATACTTTGGATGTACACAGGCAGTTACGCTATTACTTAAACAGGACTAAGGATTTCAGGCAGTCTCAGCAGTTGTTTGTTTCTTTTGCTTTGTGTTCTCAGGGTAAGCCTGTATCAAAACAAACTATTTCTAAGTGGATTGGGTTTTGCATTGCCTTTTGTTATTCCCATCATGGCAAGGAGATTCCAACAGGGATTAGACCTCATTCCACTAGGGCTACTGCCACTTCTACAGCTTTTCTAAGGGGAGTGGCAACTAAGGATATTTTGGAGGCAGCTACTTGGAGTTCAGTACATACTTTCTCTAAGCATTACCACCTTCCTCTCTACTCTAAATCTAGGGCTGGTTTTGCCACTGCTATTTTACAGGGCATTTTGGCAGCTCCTGCTTCTCTATGATTTGCCATCCTCCCTTACCTCTGCTTTGGGAATCTACCCAAGTGTAAGGACTGCAGCAATGTGAGATGAAGAACATAGTACAGTTTTGTACCTAACATAAATGTAGATGTTCGAAGATCCGCATTGCTGCAGTCCAATTTACCCTCCCTCCTTCCCCTCTGTGTTTAGGGGTGGTTGTGTGGATAGGTTTGTTCTTTAGTATATTTGTAAAAGTTGTACATAGTTTGGGTGCAGGGGTGTTTAGTGTTTGGTGGTTTTTTGATTTTACCCTGTTTAGGGTCTTCTGACATCTGGGGCAAGAAAAGACTGAGGATATGACGTCGGTCATGCGCATTTATACCCTGACGTCCTGGCGTCAGTTTAATGCGCCTTGACCGACGTCAGCCATATACTTTGGTATTCGGGCCGACCGAGGACAGCGGTATACCCCAAGTGTAAGGACTGCAGCAATGTGGATCTTCGAACATCTACATTTATGGTAGGTACAAAACTGTACTTTTTCTGGCAAATCACTGATAATTGAAGTCACTAAATAGTGAAGTTTTGCCCAGATTTCTCGTGCTGAGAAGTGTTCGGGATGTGTGTCATAGTGACTTCAATCCTCAGTGATTTTCCAAAAAAAATACAAATTAGTGAGGAACAGACCAAAAATGTGAGGCAAAAATCTGGACATTCTGCAAAAATCTAGACAGTTGAGTGGTATGCATAGTGGTTAGATTTGACTGAGTACCGGTGTGGTGTCTAATTGTGCCATGTTTGTAAGAACTAAATCCAGTAGGTTTGAGCCCCTAGTTGAGGGACAATAATTGTTCAGGTTTTTTTACAAATATATTACTTTTTCATAAATTTTATCTAATAATAATAATGATTATATTCTACTACAAAATGGAAACAAGACAGATTCTGGAGTCCAGGGATTTAACGTGTATTTTATTTATACTGAAATGTTGCAGTAACCTGTACATTCTATTCATACCTTTGCTATTTGTAACATAACTTGTACCTTCAACCCACTAATAATAACTATAAATGATATCCAGCCCTTGTTCCCCATATATTCCATTTACGTTTTATATTATCTGTTCATATAGAATATTATCCATATATGTGTGTGTATTTATATACCTGCTTTGGATTAAAGTGGTACCTGCATTGTTTGATACAGCTGTACTACTATAGTCTTTAATAACTAGTCCTTCCAAAGAAGCTTAGTGACCTCTGTTCTGTTAGAGCATCTCTGTTATTGCACCATATTGCACTTTCACATGACAAGTTTTGGTACCTAGTATAGCAGTGTCTGAACTGTTACTGCTGTCAGGCATACTTGATAGCTCATTTGCATATGAATTAAGTACTGGCTGCATACATGGTGTTTAGTAACGCATCTCTTCTGCAGTCATGCTGTCCTGTTTTTTTTCTGAACAGCGTGTTGGCACTTTCCATCCATATTTTGTGCACTTCTTGAATCACAGCCACCCCCAAGTGGGGTCATACATATATTGCAGTATTTTCTCACCATAATTTCAATTCTGCATTACTGTCACGTCTTGTAATAAAGGACAGAGTAACTAATTATACTCTTGTAGAAACTGAAAAATAAATTTCAGGGCAACACAATTGTGCTAGTTAATGACCGCTGTCACACCATTAAACTGCTGAACCGAAGTTCACATGGTAAAATGTAGAGCAAAATATTAATATTTACAAATGTAACCTTTTTTAGTCTTTTATACAGATTCATATTTGGATTATATGTGCAGTTTCATATTTCTGTTGTACTTAAAACCCTCTTACATCACTTAAAAAAGATGTCACAGCTTATAAAACTGTAAAATTGTTTTGAAAATTTGAAAAGTCTACTGTCTATAGCCTACCTCTCCTCCTCATATCCTAAGCCCTGTCCACTACTTCCTCACACCCCACCTATCCCTCTTCTCTAATTCTTATATCTCATCTCTTCACTGTATACCCTCCAACCTAATCTCCTCCTACACCATTCCTCCTTCTATTACATTACACCCACATTCCTCCTATTAATTGCTCTATTCCATCCTTCTTTCGCTGCCACTCTTTTTATGAATTTTAATCCAGAAAACACTATTGTATACCATGTCAATATATGTGCATACTCTGCTTTCTCTGTAAAAGCATTTTCTGTATTGCTTTCTCTCTTAAATCTGATGTTAATATATCTTCTATTAGTGTGTATGCTACAAATGTTTTGTTAGTTTGCTGTATTGTGACTTTATTTTATTTGTTTAACCTTCTTGGAACTTTTCTCCATGGGACTCCATTGAAAACGGGCTCCTTCGGCCCAATGGACTGTCCTGGAAAACAAACTGTAAATAAATAAAATAAATATTTACATGTCGTTTGTTTTATATCTTCTGTCATTTTATCATCTGTATCCTCACACTGCTTTTAGCAGAGTGAAGCACAGACATTGATTGTTTTGTTCCAATTATTCTAATACTATTTTTAGCAGAGTGAAATATCATTTGTCATGGTTATTATGAATTCCTTAGCCCTGGAAAAATACTGATGGGACAAAAGGGCATTTTTGAAACCGCTTCAGTTGAACACCTAGTAAAACTCTTGCTTCATAAGTGGAAATCACAAACAAGTGTCCCACTCTTTCACTGATGACAGTTTTTATGGCTCTTGCCTGAACTCCGTGCTTAACATGTTTTTTGGTAGGAAAAATACTCTAGGAATTTGAAGGCTTTTTACTAATGCCAGACAGGTACAGGAGGGTCTGACCATGAGCAACCAAAAATACAGAATACACCCAAAGCATGACTAACTATATAGACATGACTGTAGAGTGTTTCTGTGGGCTTAGATGATTTTGCAACTTTTTGTTTTCTTTTTCTTTGAGAAAAATGCTTAGACAGACAATGCATTCAAAAACAGGCTCACAGTGGCACTAAAATGCAGAAACTTTTTTTTCTGTCATTGATTGAAATAATCTTATTTGTTTCCTTGGTGATATGGTGGCTAGTTGAAACTGATGTTGGGAAAACAGAGAAGTGACAGTGTTTGTGCTTCCTTTCAGCCCACGCAGTTTTAAATAGAAGAAGACATTCTGTTCTTGTATTGCTGTGAAGTATTCCTTTCAATGAAAAAGTGTTAAGTGACTTGATCAGCATCCTTTCAGAAGAGTTTGTAGGTTTAGGAACTGTGAAATAATTTACATATGCATGCAAAAGAAGTAAGGCAGCTTAGTTTGTGAGACACAGGGAAAATTAGATATTAGTTAAAGATTTGCAGCTTGTCTATCAAATTTGGAAATTGTACAGAAGATGTTAGGGATTGACAAAATTATAGAAATGTAGATAGTATTTCAGCTTAAGTAGATATGGAATTATGATTTAATTTGGAATACATAGTGTAGTCAAAGTAATGCAAAGATGCTGGGAAGATGGAGACATACAGAGCAGGGAAACGAGTAGTAAAATGTCTGCATAAAAAATGAAGACACTTAAAATTAACAGAAAATAGCATAGTTATTCTATAAGTTGATCAAAACATTGCATGACACTCAGGTCCCACAACTAGGTAAGTCTTAAGCATGATGGTTAGACATAGGTTGTTACATAAGTCACAAGCACTGGAAATATGAACTACAAAGAATTACTGAAAATGAAGATGATTTAATAGCGTGGAATTGTTCAACACCAATAGTCAAAAAGTAGAAGAAAAAAATTGTAGTTAAAGAAACAAGGGATATAAGTAACATTTATTGAAATGGTCTGCATCTGATGATTATGGTCTCTTACATACTGCGAGACTTAATATTGTGTTGCACTTTAAGGAGGGTGGGGTGCTGCAGTCCTGAGTGTATCCTCCTTTGGATGAGATGCCTAGAAACTATAAACCTGTTGTCACTTTTGTCATCCGTATTGCAATATTAGCAGCTTATTATTTTTTTTTAATGTAACATAGGCGATTTATTTTTCAAGGGCAATAGACACTTGATTTGTAGATGAAATGTAAAGTTGTTTGCTAGCAGCAACCTCTTCATTAGTTACAGGTCTCTTTAATGCAGAAATATTTACATGATTTTTACTTCTGCAGAGATTGTGCATATTTACTGATATTGTGGATTGTAATGACAGAAGCTTGAGTAGACTTTTATGATGGAAATGTTCTGAATTGTGCAGTTTTGTCATTATTGGTTTGCACATTTTGTTTCATTGCTTACTGGAAAAATGTTCAAAATAATAAATTTAAAACACACACTAACAACTGTGCTGTATTATACAAGGAATGTAATTTAATACAATCAGGAAGGTGAAACAACACATGCATGTTTGCATGGTCCTAAATGCGTGTGCAAGGGGCATATGATTTGAAGCAGCCCAAAGGTAAACTTATCCCCCACTGGCCAGATCACATTTTCTTTGAATGTGGGTTTCAGTGGTGTTTCAATGAATATAAATTTCTAGGGCAGAGAAGTTGTAATGCTAAGTCTGTTTTCATTGTGAGACTGTATTGCTTTGTTTAGCAAATATCTATCAGTGTTTGTGCTATAAATTTTAATGTAAAAGTTTTAAATTAAATCCAAATAATCATTGTAGAAGTAAAACAGAAAACAATATGCACATTACAGTGTTTATGGTAAATTGGGAGAAATAGCCAAGTAATGTGACACTGGAATGGCTGCAAGGGGGGTAGGGCTGTGTATGGGGGGGCCCATTTGACCATAATTTTGTGAGGGGGTGGTAAACTCTGACAGTCCTGGGCAGAACAAACTTTAGCTTACGCCACCCACCTCAAATTCAAAACCTTAAGCACTTCAGTAGTAATTTTTAGCCTCCAAAAAGTAGTTCAGCATTTGGCCAAGCTGTGTGGTATAGGATGGGCTCTGTTAATATGGAAAGAAGTCTTCTGGACACACAGGCACATTGCAATAAAAAGATTTATTCATGAACAGGATACAACAGTGTCTTCAGAATCATTTGAAAAGCAAATCTAAACTACATCAAGCTGTGACTACTTTTGTACACAAAAAGTTTTAGAAACTGTCAAATTGTTATAAGGCCATATAGATGTTTTGGAATAATCTACAGTACTTTTCTGTTTAATGTCATTTTATTAACATGACTAGTTACCACAATTTCTCCATTTCTGATGTCTACAAACTTTATTTTGTATCCCCTTGGCATAAGCTCCCTGTCTGTAACATGTGTAAATCATTTCCTTGTTATCCAAGAGAAATTAATTATTTTGTATCCAAGTGATATAAGCTTACCTATTTGTGACAAGTGTAAAATTCCTTCTTGTCCAAGAGACATGGATTTTCTATTTCTGATGTATGTGCATCATTCCTTTTGCGCTCAGTAGTTATACAGTCTCCAAACAATGACAGTATGAAGCACTTTTATCGTATTCAAGGTCTTATACTAGCCTGCAGACTTTCTCCTCTCTCTTCTCCCTTTCATGTCACATGACTAGCACTGCCTGGCAGTGTGTGTCTAGTTAAAAGAAAATAACTATACTTTATCTTAACTTGTGCAGAGGTATAAACAGCATAATATCTGAGATAATTATGTTTAAGAAACCCATTTTAGTAATTCTGCTTAGGAAATCCTCTTTAATTCATTCATGGACTGAACATTAAAATGATTTTTTTTTGTTCTCATTCAGGGAAAAGGGTGCAGAAGACCTGATTTACAGCTATTTCAGACAGACCAGAATAGTCCTTCCATTAACATGAAACAGACTGGACAGTATTTCTTTCATATTTTCATTCTTATCTTTACACCAAACACTGATAAATAACTTTGTGGTACAGTCATGAGTTACAGGAGGAAAAAACAATCACTAAGTCAGAAGTGTACTTCTGACTTTATTCTGCCTCTCTGCCCATGTGTGTCAGCATGCTATGAGATCATAGAAAAATTACATTTGGTTTGCTCTTTGTCTTATAATGCTGTAGGCTCATGAATATTGCATCACTATACCCTAACATGCTGACATAATGAAAATTATATCTGTGTATTCTAATGTGCTGTCTGTTCGTGAACATCGTACGTCTATGAGCGAGCATGCTATAGTGTCATGAAAATTGCATCCCAACATGTTCTGGGTTCATAAAAGATAATTTTGTGGTAATCGGTTCATCGGTATCTATCAAATTTTAAAAACTACAGCTAAAGTGTAACATTTTTAAAAGTTCCCTTCCCTAACCAAAAAAACAGATTGCATAACTATGGCCATTATTTGCTATTAGCCTTCAACTCGCTAAGGTGTACTGAAATAGCCTCTAATCTTATTCATCATTAGACATCTCATTGTATTTATTCCCATCTATATTTCTTCTAACTTAAAACTCTTTGTTTTGTAGCTGGATAAACATTTATATCATGTTCCTTCTCTTGAAGTTGCAACATTTGTGTACATTTCCTTTCAATAGGATTTAAAAATTACTAAAAAATATTGATGAACTTGTGTGGGAAAATATAAAGTTTGCTTTGCAAAGTGTAATCCTTTGTAGCCTCTTGTAACTTCAGAAAATAACCTTTCTTGTGAAAATCCATTTATTTGTATATGTAAAACAATATCATTAGAATGCATTTATTTATTGGAAATTTTTTCCAGTTCCAGAGTATTACAACTCTGTCTTAAAGAATGAATGGTTTCTCTATTTACCATTAAATTTGGTATTCTTTTTATGTTTAACAAGGTATCGACTTACCTTGGTTTACTTGTTCAGATAATGACTGGCTAAAACATAAAATATCTTTTCATTACGACTCTCCCCTCTCTTTTTAGAGTTGTTGTTGATTTGTCTGATATGAAACTCAACTTCAGCTGAAGTCTGGAATGGTGTCCACCTCCCTGCATTACAGATGGGGAACTTATGTCAGTTGGATATAAAGTAAACAGTTTGTAGACATCAGAAATGGAGAAGTTGTGGTAACTGGTCATGTTAAAAAGTTACATTAAAAAAGTTTGAAAAGTATTGTTGATTATTCCAAAAGATCTACCTGGCTAGAGTAACCCATAGTTTTTTTTATTTCACTCAAGAGTTCACTGAAGCTTTTCCTGAGGTCTGCATGTTACTACCTTTCACATGGTTCTGGAGTGGTATGCATGACTTTCCTCCTTTTTACCCCTCCAACTCATGAAAACATGTTGAAAAGAAAAATTGTGTGTATTACTGTACATGCCTAAGCTTACGTTCTCCCCCCCCTAAAAATCTGATTAAGTACATCTTCTGCTTTTCCCAATTCACATAAGATATCCATTCCCATCACTTTGGGGATTTGTACTTGGAATTTTTCTTTATCCCTTATAAGAGAACCGTTTTAAAATCTAATCTGTCCCTGCATTACCCATAATGTATTTATTCATAGTCCATGTTGATGTTTGTTGTATCTGTGTTTACAAAGTACTGCAATAACCCTTTTTATATAGCGTTTTTTAAATGTCCTGTGCATATCCCAATTAGAATGTCTTACAAAATTTCATTGTACAGGAATATCCATAAATTAATAATTTTGTTTCCTGATTTAGCAAACACAGTATGTAAAAATTACACCTTGTACATAAAAAATCAAAATCTTAGTTTTGCCTTCAGTTTCAAAATGTACATTCTGTAAATGTCTGAGTTCCTTAAATGCACACAAAACAACTTTTTATTTTCATTTGCCCGAATATCAAAATGTTTTATTAATGCTACTTAATACTTATCTTTTACAGTACTGCAAATGCATGTTGTAAATCATGTTACTCAGTAAGGTTCATTGCCTATGAAGTATATATTGGATTACTTTTGTTTTACCTTATAAATAATCCTTATAATTAAAATCCTGTCACAATATTGTCTTGTCTCAAACAATATGAAGGTCAAAAGGTCTGATGTTAACAAAAACATAGAATTACCATTGTAATAAAAAAGTTGTTAGTTCTCCATCTTCTCAGAAGATAAACACAAGTAGAACAAATCTGGTACTTGTTATTGGTAGTATATAACTTGTGTCAACTGTAATGTCTGAAAAAATTGATAACTCTTGTACAGTCCACATGCACTTATGAAGTTCAGACAAACTATATATTTATGTTAATTCAAGTAAAAAATGATCTGGTGCTTATTAATCCTCTGATGGCAGTGTAAGCAAACTGGTTGTATATCGGCTGTGAAAAGCTCTGTATATCTGTATGGAAAAAGTTGTTACTGTTCATTTCAGGTGTGATGTATGTGATAAAAACCATAAGACCTAACTTTTTTGGTGAATAAAACCACCCATCACACTTTCTCCTGTAACAAATGTTGACATAATACTGCTGCAGAAAATCATTTTCTACTGAGAATGCCTGGATATTAATGTATTTTTGTGAAAAATTGCTAAATTATGCATTGACTCCATTCATTCACTTGAACTTTATGTGAAAATTTGCTAAATTATGCATTTATTCAATTCAGTCACTTGAGCTGTATTTACAGCATGTTATATTCCATCTCTTTCCACTCTCAGGCTTCAAGCAGTGTACTCATCTCGTGCAGTTACTTTCATTACTGCTTTTAAGGATAATTCATGTGTATGCTGACAAAAAATGTCAAATATGACAGTCCTGTTGCTGGTGACAATGTTTAATAATTACTACGGAAAGTCTAACTGCCAGTACCATGTGACATGTGGCAAACAACATTTTTGATTTTCTCACTTTAAATTATTCTGCAATTTAAATATACTTTGAAATGTCTTACAATAATGTATTTACCAGGTACCTAGGTACTTTTTAAAGAAGTCACTGCTATGCACACTAATAGATAAGTATATACTAGTTACTTTACTGCGTATGCTATTAATGCCATCTATGCCCAAAAAGCATTAACATTTTTAAGGTCACGGGAATCTCCTTTTTAAAACCTTTAAAGAGCTGACTTTTATAATTAATTCTATTGCAAATATGCAATTATGAAAACAAATTAAGTTTACATTTTATTTCTGAAAGAAGTAAGCAGTGAAGTGGTACCTGTTCTCCATATTCTTCATCCTATAAAAATGTTAAGCAGAGGCAGCTGCTCTGAGTCGCTGTCTGACACAACTCTGTCATTCCTGTGAAGTACAGGGGCATCCTCAAGGGATCATGTTCACTAATGTATGGTGGGCTTGGATGTTGTTTGTGTGCATCTGTCTTAATTCCTTCCTCACTGCAACAAAATTTCCTTCTCCATCAGGTCATGCTGTTCGTTGAGTCTTCAGTGTTCCGTGCTTTAGGTGGTTCACCAGTATTAATATAAAAAAAAAAAGTTTTCTGGCTACAGAATCATGTTGCAGGAAGCATATTTTATTCACAACGAGGATACAGCAACATCTTGTTAATCCCAAAAAAGCTAATAATCTAAACTACAGAATGATATGTCTGCTTTTATACACAGCAAAATGCAAGAATCAACAAACTGTTATGAGGTCATGCAAATGCTTTAGAATATTCCCCAGTACAGTTGAGTCTTCAGTGTTCCATGCTTTAGGTGGTTCACCAGTATTAATATAAAAAAAAAAAGTTTTCTGGCTACAGAATCATGTTGCAGGAAGCATATTTTATTCACAACGAGGATACAGCAACATCTTGTTAATCCCAAAAAAGCTAATAATCTAAACTACAGAATGATATGTCTGCTTTTATACACAGCAAAATGCAAGAATCAACAAACTGTTATGAGGTCATGCAAATGCTTTAGAATATTCCCCAGTACTTATTTTATCTTCTTTTTTTTAAATGACCAGTTGCCACAATTTTTTTCTTTTTCTAATGTCTACAAACTTCCCTTTACATTCATTTGACAAAAGTGCACATCTGTGACCAATGTAGATGGTTTCCTTCAAATCCAATAGACTTGGATTTTCCATTTCTTAAGTATGTACACTGTTCCTTTTACATCCAACAGACCTATGTCCCCCGTGTAATGACGATATGAAGCAAATCTGTCATGTTCAAGGTCTTATACTACCCTGTGGACTTCACCTCTCAGCTTTGTTACATCACCGGAGTAGAACTGCCTGCAGTTTATCTAGTTAACAGCAATTAGCTATGCTTTATCATATAACTAGCACCACCTAACTATTTCTAGTCAGCAGAAAGAAAGTACGCTTCCCTACCTTAACCCTGTACAAAGGTGTAAGCAGCATAATATCTGAAATAATTCTGTTCAAGAAATTCATTTTAGTAATTCTGCCTAGCAAAGCCACCCCACTGAGTTCTGAATATGACCTAGATCACCTGAGTTCAGGTAACCCCTTGGGGATTGGAGGAACTGGGAGGTTGGCATAAGCTGCACATGGCTCACTTCATCCCAGGAGGCAGGGCGATGGTCCAGTCTGCTGTATTTTTGGGTCCAGTTGAGGGTGGAGACATGCCGTGCAGCATTTGGACCAGGGATGTGTGTTTGGCCATTGGCAAGCTGTTTAACAGTAGTCCTTCAAGAGAGTGTGGCTTCTAAGGCAGGGTGTATACAGAAGTGTTCTGGCATCCTGAAAGAATGGGGGGCACTGCATGCCTAATCGTATTAGAAGCATGCATGTCGCCTACTAGGTGGTGGGATGCAAGGTCCATAGCAAAAAGCCCTGGTGGCTGCCTAATTCATGGCCATTTTGATTTTGTTCTTACCCTACCAGTGATCAGGGAATGGATATGCTAGATGGCAGAGAAGGAAGCTGATGGTCTGTAGGCAGCAGGGAAGAAGTAATACAAAACAGTCTTGCCAACATTTATGTAGTAGTGACAAGTATTGTTTAACATTGCATGTAATATGCTGGTGATATAAAAAGCTTGCTGTTAAGCACTTAAGCTGATGATGTGTGCTTGTAGTGTTCTGCAACAAAGATGCAGGCTCCGTTGTATTAGCTGAGAGAAAATTAGAGGGTAAGGCAGCATTTGTATTACTGGGTGAGTTTGTCAGCAGCTGTTGGGCTGTGTTGATGATTCGGTGCTTTCAGTACTCTTCTGAAGCAATAAAGGGTTCACTAGCTGCAGTGGAGGAAAAATTGGACTGTGGGATAGTATACAATTTTAACAGGCAAGTTCATGTCACTGTTTTTAATGGGCTGGTTGCCTTCTTGCCTACTCTGCAGCACCAGTGTAGGTTTCTTTGTTCCACTGAAGATAACAAACTGCATGGTAAGATAGCCTGAGTGTGATTAGAGTTCAGATGAGGTATTTTGATGAGCACTAGAGACTTCTCTAACCCAAGCAGATTTTTTTTGCTGTGGAGCTTTCAGACTCAATAACAGAAAAGAAAACATTCCAGTACTGGCTTTGTGTGGGAGTTTCGTACCACCTGTGTAGTACTGGCTTTGTGTGGGAGTTTCATACCACCTGTGTTAGTGCTTTAACAGTTGCAAGACCAGCTTTATCCCTTTGCAAAGAAGTGACAGCTGTGGAAAGGCATCCAGACTAAAGGATGTCAGAAGTTGGATAAATGCAAATGTTATATTTAACTGTTAACATTGACCTGTACTTTGAAGATCTTTTGTTATGCTAATTGTCTTTCATAACTTTATTTTCGATGTGTAGTATCAATGTATTTTTATACAACTGCAGATATTGTCTGCCTTCATCAATGTGTTTCCAGCATTATTACTGATGATCCCTATCTCAAAGGACGAGAGAGTGCTGAAGAATCGGGAAGTATGGAATTAACATGTATATCAGAGTGAACCTGTTTTTTTAATTACTGCTTGTAATTAATGGTATACTCAAGAATGCCAAGCCACTCTTTAAATCACTGTTGTGGTAGAATGAAATCTGCCAGGATAATTCGGCTATATTATAGACTAATATGAGAAGGGACCAAAGATCCTTCAATGTTGCTATCTGGTAGAATAATTAAAAGAAAGAAAACACACATTTCATTTATGAAGGGTGCAACAAACAGAAGTATGTTGTAAGAGCCTGTGCCATGAAATAAGCACATCCTGATTAAGGCTTGCCTTCAAAGTATGTACTGTTTTTTTTTTTAATTACATAAATAAGTTTACTCCATTTTGTTAAAATATTTTAAGTAAGTTACTTGTAATAGAGTTTGGAGTTCTGACTAATATTGACATCTGGGTTTGAGAAATGAGCTTTGGTGTCAGAGGAATCAGATGGGCAGAAGTGGATAGCTTTTCCATCTTTGGTGGGAGAGTATGGTAGTCTTTTCATTATGGGCTGTTGTCTAACAGGTAAATGTGGTGAAAGTGGAAATTCATCAAATTTGTCTAGCTTTGCTGTGTGCTGCAGGGTATATTCGGTTGTACCCCTTTGGCTACAAATGATATTTTCCTGTGTTTACAAATCATTCTGAAATATTACAGTTTGCAGTAGACCTGATAGCTGGAAAGAGTCATGGAAACAGGTGACTCATGATCTCAGAATAAGTGATCACTGCATGAAGAGAAAAGTCCAAAAGAACAGAAAAAATAGTAAAATGCACTTATTCTTCTGTTTGCATTACTATTTGTCAATATTTTGAACTTCTGGAGTTTTTTTTCTATTTAAGCTGTCAGATTTTGCAAAATATCACTTAGTATCATGCAGTCATTTTAAAAGCATTACCAGCCTTAAAATGTCATGGTTTTCCATATTCTTCCTATGTAATTTTGCATTATTTTAGGTTGTACAAATTTATATTCCTATGAGCCAATATAATCTAATTTAAGCTGTGTGGCTTAGTTGATGAATTTTTGGAAGTCTTTTACTAGCAACATGTTTTTACTGTTTTAGATTGGTGAAAAATTTATTTCAGCTTGCCAGAGAACACAAGCCTTCTATCATCTTTATTGACGAAATTGACTCTTTATGTGGCTCCAGAAGTGAAAATGAAAGTGAGGCTGCTAGACGCATAAAGACAGAGTTTCTTGTCCAGATGCAAGGTAACATTGTCATAGACTGCATTATAGGTGGGGACCTGTGTATAGTACATGAATATTTCACTGATGTTACTATTTTTACAGCTAAACCTAGGAGTAAATGTTTTAAAACTTAAGGATAATAATACCATCAGTATAAGTGGGAAGAATTATGATCCATGAGCGGCAGTGTTATGAACAACCTTTTTACAATAACTTTGATCAATCAGTGTGTAAGCAAAAGTAACTCTTGACAGCAAATTTTACAGATGTGTCCCGTTGCAGACTTGCCTACCCTTGCAGTGCACTCATGTTAGAGATAATGTAATTCATCTTTGTCAGGTAGCTGTTGATTTGTGACAGTGACTTTTTGAGTGATGTTTCCCCCATTGGCAAAATGTATGTTGGTTGTTGGGGTCACTGCAAAGAGGAATTTTCCTTAATTTTCAGGTGCAGTAAAAGCTTACTAAGTAGAGGGCATTTGGAAAGTTTGAGGAGCATTTCATATAGTTCATAGGTATATATTAGGCCAACTACAACCAAGGTCTTTGTAAGCCTAGCTGTGTAACCCAACCCAGTTGTGTCCGTATGTATCATGGGCATTTATTAGGAGGGAGTATGTTCAAAAATTTCTAAAGGTTATGTGTGTGTTTGGGAGGGTATGTTAGTGTGGGCACAGGTACTGTCTGTCAGACACATGGGGGACCAAACCCGGGGTGAATTTCCCATCTCCCATCCATAGGCTTGTCTGGCAGTTGGCACTGACCAAAGTAATAAAACTAAGTTTGAACTGTAGGTTAGTAAGTTTTATTAAGTAATAAGTAAGTAATTAATATGCAAAAAAAAAAAAAAAGCAAAACAAGAACATAGCATTACTTACAGTTAGAGATCAGGACATCAGCCCCCTTTTTTCACTTCCATATCTGTCTACTGCCAGGGATCAAGTCAGTGGGTCTGTGAATAGCTCTAATAGAATCCTACTGAGTATGTGTCCGTCATACATCCCATCTGTCTTATCAGTTGAACTACACTCTCTGGTGGAGGACACGATTTTCCCCATGGTGTAGCAACCTCAGTGATGAATCTGTTAAGTCCTGTAGTGCAGGTGATGCCCCCCCCCCCCCAAAAAAAAAAAAACTTTTTGCAATTTGCATAGATGTTGTTTTCTGTTGGATTGGTTGCTTTCTTATGAAAGGTCATTTAGTAACTTTTCTGCCATACTGTTAGCCTAGGATCTCAGGGTGGTTTACTCCGAGATTACTTACAATGACACTGGAGGCTAAAATCTCATGCAAGAAAATAAATGGTGTTTACAAATGAATATTGGCAGAGTATTTACTTCTACCTTAAAAAGTGTATGCCTACATCATTGGAAAGTGTATTTGTTAAAATTTTAGAAAAACTAGCATAAATGCTCGTACTGGCAAAGCGCATACTGTGAGGTTTTAGCTTTGAGTTGTGACTACACTTAAGCCTTATGCCTCCCTTGTGGAATAAGAAAGCTCTAAAGAACTTATGATGCATTAGGTAGTTTCAACCAAATTTTGTAGTAATGATTGCTTGTGTCAAAATCCTTCCAGATATGTTTTAGCAAGCACAGTTTAAGGAAGAAAGAGATTAATTCCAATACTCTTCCAGGTATAAAGAGTAACTGAAGTAGTGGTGTGCGTCTATGCCACTGAGAAGCTTGAGGATATCCAGGTTGCAAGTAATTTGTTTTATTTTTAGATAAAAAAGGAGCAATTTAAGGAATGCAGGATCTGAGGACATTTTGAAATTGGCTCTTGATGAGTCTTAATGCTTCATTCCGTTTGTCTTTCCACAAGACACACTTTCCTCCTTGCTGTAGGAAGAAGTATTTTGAGGACTTGTTGAAAGTTCTTCCACCTGTTTCTTTTGTGCTGATGTGCTGTTAGTTTGAAACTGGCAATTCATATAGGTTGTTTTTTAATTGAGAGAGTGCAGTGACTCAATCCTGTGGAGTGATTAAAAGTTTTAATTTGAAATTTGTCATTGATCTTTGGCTTTGAAATTTGCATGTGAGATTTTAGTTTAGGTCCAGTCTCATTTCTAAAATGTTACATACTTTTCATTGCGTATAAAGATTTATTGATTTTGTTTTATAATAAACTACAGTTTTCACTGACATTTTATTATTTTAATTTGTTTAAAGTTGATAACTGTTAGACATTTCAGTATGTTTGATATTTGTTGTACTCCTGTATTTTCAGGCTTTTTTGTAATTCCAAGGCTCACACGTACGGCACTTATGAGTTTCAGAATTGCAATAGAAAGACATGTAAAGTCTTTTGTTACCATTAGAATTTTGTTGTTGCTATATTTTTTGAGCGTTAACATTTCTTGGACATATGATTGTCTCATGGCAGAATGGTTACCATAGTCATTGCTTACAGTGCTTTATTGATGGTTATCCTTGCTCAGATCTCAGTTTGTAGCAACTGCATTCATACATTACAGAATTAATTGCATTTATTTAAAGTCTCAACTTGTATTTTAATAGTTATCTGTAATATTTTGTTTACAGTCATCAGTGCACAATTTTTTGATTTTAGCACTAAAATATTTTTATTTAACTTTGATAAAGTCCTTGGGTGACCCCTTGATTCTCTTCAAGGTACTGTTTTAGCTTCATATGGGACCTGGAATTCTGTTCATCTGTCCCCTCTGACAGTCTTCTATAGCACTTCACCACATTGAGTAGTAGATTCATATGTATATAATGAGATAGCTTCCATGTGTAATCACTTACTTCTTGGACATATTACTCAAGGCATGCCGCACAGCCCTTGCAATTTAGGTTATTGAACATTTGTTTTTTTCTTTTTTCCCATTGCTGTGATCTTCAAAATTATATTTATGTCCTCCACAACTGGGGGGGCACGTCGGGGCTTTAAACATCTGCTAAAGTGTCTTTCTTTGGTTTTGTTTACAATGATGAAAACCCAATTGTCTACAAAATCTTTGTATTCCAGCTTGTGATATGCTTTGACAGGTCATTGACTCCACTAACTTCATTGTCTTTGAAATGTTGAGAACCATCTATGAAGATGGAAAAGCTAGTTGTGAATAATGATCCTAAGTTGTCTCAATTCTGGCCTCTTGAAATAGAAGGCAAAGTGCCAAAGAAAGAAAAGGAACACATCATTTTCAACCTGAAGTCATCAGGATATTGATGCTGATGGCAGAATTCTCATGGGCTTCTTCATTCCACAGTTATTTTTCTTGGATAGAAGTATCCTGAAAAAGGCTTAAGTGTACTCCCCTGAGATCCTGACTTTGGTATTGTGGAGCATACACACAAATGTTTCTCTCATTTAGCCTTCCCTTTCTGAGTGGCCAAATCATTCATCCTTATTTCAGTAATACAGGTGAATATTCAGTCTTGTTGTGGCTTTCAGCTTTTCCTGGTTAGGGGTCGCCACAGCGGAACTCCAGTCCGCTAATGATTGGTAGTTGATTTTTTCATGCCAAGTTACCACCCCTGACGCACAAACTTCAACGAAGGTACGCCCATTCACGCATGTCCCATGCAGAAGATGCTCTAGCTGAGAATCAAACCGGATGGCGTCTGACTGTGAGGCAACAACGCTACCGCAGCCCCACCACCGCATATACAGGTGAATATTCAGTCTACAGAGTATAAATTCTTTGCACCACCCTAAAAAGAATTAAAAGAAAAATAGACTTTAGGAGAACGGTATCTGCAGCTGCTGCAAGAGATTGGAAGCTTAAATTATGTGGCCAATCTTGATTGGCATCTGAGATTTTCTGTGGACAGTTGTAAAGTTGGCATGGACAGAGCTCTCTTATGGGACCCCAGGAATTTTGCTAAATGTTGTGGAAGATTTTTGTACATGTACAGTGATAATCAGGTACATCATATCCTGTATGAAATGCTGGCCCATCTGTACATAGGGTTAGCATTGAAAAATAGATTTCCTTTTAAAGGTAATATCAATAGGGACTTAATTCATGCCTTTCAGATCCACACTTTTTTAGAAATGTACTTTGACCTCATTTCCAGTATGAAATTGAACAGCTGTGATATTCTGCTATTGATGTGTTTTGTGCCCATAAACCTATGTAGCACCAAGTAAAGGCATATAGTATAACATTTCACATTTTGGACTGAAATTTTATTTAGCCTTTTGTCACTAAACTTTCCATTTATTTAAAAAAAAAAAGTGTAAAGGTTGGGTGGCACGATGCCAGGGTAATCCTATGGGCTAAGCTTGTAAAGGCACCAGGGCCATTAGCCTAGTACACACCTTTGAACCTATAAAAGTGTAACAGGAAAGGGATAACAAGACAGTCTCTCCCAAGAAAGCAAGGGTAGCAGACTTCTGCAGCATGGCTTCCCACTCCTAGAAGAGCAATTTTGGCCAACACCAAATATTGAAACCATACTAATTTCATGAACTTTAATCGTATTTTGACTTAGGAATGGGTCCATTCTTGTCATGGTATTATAAACCCAAAAGACTTGGAGAAATTAAAAAGAATGGATAAGGGATACCCAGATGATTCTAACAGTAGAAGGAGCAATAAGTTTTATAAAAAAATTTGTAGTTCTATAGCTCCTCGCTAACCCTCTTCAAGAGAAACCTTGATGAGTGGATGGGAAACAAAGTTTACTCCAGGGATCACTTCAATGGCTCTGTTGGACAGAGGTACAGGGAGCTAATTTTAGGGGGTGGCGAAAGCCAACACATTCCAGCTGGGCTTATAAATGCCTTTGGGCAAATAGCCTAGTACCTACCTATGAACCTATTTAGAAATGGAGTTACCGGTATCGGTAGCATATGAATTGCAAGAGTCAATTTGGGACGTATTGCGAGTGCTGCAGAGAGCACTTTGGCTAATATCAAAAATTGAAACAGTACTGATTTCATGAGCTTTAATCATACTTTGACTTAGTAATAGGAACCATTCCCATCATGGTATTAGAAATCCAAAAGACTTGGAGAAGTTAAACTGCAAAAGAATGGCTAAACTGTCTGATTCCACTAAATGGGGGAAGGTGGCAACTGGGGCATTTTTTAAGGTAACTGTGAAGTTGTTACCTTTAAATATATTGTCCCTCCAATTCCTAGAACATAAATGTACATTTTAACATTGTGCATCTGTGCACTGACCTTCTCTGAAAAGACAGGTAGCCAAGAAGCATCTATCCCTCCTTCTCTTGAAAATCCAGTTACTACTTCATAAGGAGCATGTGAGAGAGTTCTGAGTTTCAAAATAAGATTGTTATACCAGGCTGTTTGTATTCAATTATAAACATAAACATGAGACTTTATTCTTCTTTTGGATCTGAAAGCTGTACTCTGTATCCTTGTATACAGCTTGCTCTCCAGTCCCTTTTTGGAGGGAATACTGGATCTTACTTTGAGAAGAAATTAATCAGTTTTGAGTAGCATTGTGGAGTTCTTCACTTTCACAGTCTTTGGTTGGAAAAGTTGTTTCTGTCAGTAGCTGTGATTCATCTCTGCCCAGCTGTGATCAAATGGCAAACGGAACCACCATCAATCTCAAACCAACCTACTTAAATCCAGCACGAGTTCACACTTTTCTCCAGCTCCTTCTATCACAATAGTCTGTAAATTCTGTGTTAACTCTACCAGGTTTTTATTACTGTGCTTCATAAGTTGCACTAGTATTGAGTTAGTTTAATCATATATGTTTAGCATTTGCATTTTATCTGAAAATATTAACCTTTATGTTTCACCATTTTAGGTACTGCTACTGATTTGGTGAGAATTAGTCTTGCCTGTACATAAACGAGAGTGCTAATAGAATGTACCGACCACCCAGGGATTATCAAACTTGATGTGTGATTTGTTTGGAGGTGGGACACAACAATTCAGATTGTGGTTTGTATACGAATTTTAAGGTCGCTAATGCAAATAACAGACTGAATGCCTCTGCTGTATATTTTTAATAAAAACTTTAAGGACCTTTGTTTAATATTGTTAAACAGGGCAGAGCACTGATCATAAATGAGCCGTTTCAGTCTCAGTCTGGACTTGACAGGCAAATCTTCTGAGAATATGTGGCAAAGTTCAGCAGTATAAACAGGAATGGGCTTAAGAAGATGAAAAAAGACCCATTTTTGGTTCAAATCACAGGCATATACAGTAAAGTGGAAAAGTCCCCAAAGACCTTGAGATGGTTAAGACACTCCACGTTGAAGTCTTCATATGTAATTTTTATCTTTTGCTTTTTCCTATTTCTTGATAGGTTAAGTGCACAATAATCCCTTTTTAGGGACATCTCTGAAAGACTGTCCAGTTAAGTGACTTGCTCAGAGTTGCGAGGTAAGCAAATGAAGATTGTAAGAATCTAAGCCTATGCCCTGAGCACAGGAAGGAGCTCATTAACTTATCAGCTTAAATTTCAGGACCACACTTTGTTGCAGTCATTCCTGGACTTTTGAGCACATATAATCTTGTTTCACATCAGCATGAAAAAGGTATGGGGAGTGTATCTAATCTCATAGCTCTAATTCTTTCTGTAATGGTGAACTTTTGTTGTATGTCCTCTTTTGCTATCTCTAGTTAAAATGATAGTCAGGGTAGGAAAATGTTTGATCTGAAAAAAAAATCTGGAAAGGGCACCCCCTCATTGCTGTAACCCCTAACTTGATGATGTCTATTGGAATAGAGTATGGGTAGAATAGTATATGGGCTAGACTGATGAAGGCGAAGGTGGTCTGTGGGGCAAAGTGAGGAAGTGAGGGTGTTGAATAGGAGTAGGGCAATTATAAGAGCTACTATATTACCTCTTAATGCACCCTTACAATATATGGAATCTTTTCATCTACGCTAATAATTCCAGTCCTGGTCATCATTTACTTAATACAAGGCTTGTATTTTAGTTAAGCCTGCTTTCTTATTGTCTGTTGTTACAGGATATCTTGACTTTTATACCAACATTAACTGAAATATATAGACTTGAAAACTCACTTCACATCTATAGTCAGAGATGATTGTTGCTTTTTGTGGACAACAGCTGCAACCCACTCTGTTCCCTTACCCTGCTCCGATTTCCACCCATCCCCACTACTTCTCCATTTATACTGAACAAGATATCCTCCCTTGCATCTACTCCAAACTATCTGACCACATCAGATTCTCCATATTAATTATTCTCTATACTAACCTTACATTTTGATGCACATCTATCTCCTATTCATCTCGTATAATTGCTCCCACTTCTTTTCCACACCCTCACTTTGTCGCACAGACCACCTTCTGCTTTATCAGTCTAGCCCAGAGATTTTCAACCTTTTTCATCTCATGGCACAGATAAACTAATTGCAAAAATCTTGTGGCATGCCAAAAAATATATTATATTTTTTGCATGGCAAAAAAAAATAGGTATAATTTTGATTGATTTATTTTCCTCTTTTTTTATTTACATTTAATATTTAATGAGATATCTGAGCTTGATGTTGTTTTAGAAAGTCTTTTATGCAAAGCTGAATTTTCGGCAGGCATACTCTTAAATCTTCTTGCGTGGTTTCCAACCGCAATCTATATTTTGTTCTTAATATTATTCATTGCAGAAAAGCTTGATTCTTACAAGTATGACATAGAGAAAGGAAGAAGTGCTTCTTTTGTTTTTTTTTTAATATTGGGAAATTCACTTTTAAGAGCTAACTAAAATGACGTAGTATTTTTTGTTGAATGTTTAAGTTTTAATCCTCTGTCATTTGTTATCTCTGTCAAACTCGTCCTCTTCTGTTGTATTTAAATTTGTCAGTTTTCAAGCATTTGAGACAAATGGATCTCTTCTCCAGTCCAAGGATGATACGTCAACTGAGGGGAAAATGTTTATACTAAGTAATCTTAAAGTTTGTAAAATTAGCTCTATAAGACTTCCATCCAGTTTCCAACTTTTCTTTAGCTCAAACATTTCTACTGCATTTTCTCTTCTGATTCTTTCTTCCCAAAGCATTCATTTTTCTTTGAAAGCATCAATTTTGTTGGTGGAAGTTAGAATATTTTCACAAGCTCCTTCAATACTTTTAAGTGTGTTCAAAGATTGAAACAAATCAGAAAGAAATGCAATTTTATTGCATCAAAGCTCATCACTGAGAAAATTAGCTCAGACTGTTGAGTTGTCAAAAAAGTTAGAACTTCCTCTTTTAGTTCATAAAATCTTAATGCAACTTGACCACAAAATAGCCACCTACTTTTTTATTTATTTTCCATTTGTTTAATCAGGAAAGTCTGACTGGACAATGGTCCCTTTTCAGCGGAGGCCTGGGGAGAGGGATAGCACCTGGTACCATTACTCTTTCTGGCACCCCACCCCCTCAGCTTTTCAACTGAAGAGCAAAAAAGGGTCCACTCACCTAGTCTGGCACTCCATGCCAGATCCATTCCCCTCCTTCACCCCTTCAGCTCTTTGGTTGAAGAGCAAAAAACAAAAAGGTCCGCCGTCCTGTTTGACTCCTTTCTAGCATACAAGTCCGCTTTGGGGACCCCTTCCACACACACACATTTGTTTTATATATATATTTTTTTAAGTGGCTATTTCATTTATTTATTTTTAGCATTTGTCCTTTTAAGAAACCCAGTATTTTTCTAATATTTGAAGTTTTCTGTTCTGGACTTCTGTTTTTAGCTTTGGTTATTTTGGAGGATGATTTTGTGTTAGTGTAAACTTTTTAATTTCCAAGTGAAAGTTTAGTGCAGGGTAGTGTTTTACTTGGACATGGATGACTAAAGGCTGTGTAGTGCATGTATTCATGCTGTGAGAACTTACCTGCCATTTTTTTTTCTGTCAGACTAAATTTTCTTTAGACAGTGTTTGAGAGAAATTTAATTTTCCAGTTTTGTGTAGCAGTGATGTTCTTCATTTTTCACAGTTGCAGTCATCACATTCGGGTTATCTGCCTGCAGGTAGCCCTCAGTTGGCCCGAATACCAGAGACTTAGTATTTCTGCTTCTGATGCTGTTGCTCCAGGACTGATGTCAGGTCGTCAGGGGTATAAAAACAGGCAGCCGACGCCATTACATCAGTCTTTCTTGCCGAGGAGTCCAAAGCAGAAGCAGTTCGCAAGTGCCAGTCGGCCACTACCTGAATTTTCGTTTTCGAATTTAATAATCCTGAAGTCTTCTAAAGCTAAGTAACCCCATTGGGGATCCTTTTTTCTTGCTCTAACCGATGTCAGAAAAAGTTAACAATTGTCTTGCCTGTGGAAAGCAAATGCCTCACATAGATTTTTATTCTTACTGCGTCGCCTGTTTAGGCCCAGACCATGACGTACCTCGCTGTCGGTTTTGTGCCTTGTTTAATGCCCGAACCATTCGTCGTCGGGCTCTCTTTGTTGCTAAATTCTTTAGCTCTCGATCTCTGTATTCTGAAGTGGCTTCGGTAAGCCATCCGACTACCGATAGTCTGAAAAAACGTAAGGATAAAGACAGAGACAAACCGCATAGGTCCAAAGCTGCCGACGACGCTTCCGTTAAGCTAGTCGACAGTCTGCCGGTACTCAGTGAGGCGCATTTGCAGCCTCTGATGCCTGCTTCAGTGGATTCGCAGGCCTCTACCAAGACCCATTCGGAGTCCGATATGCCACGAGGCTCTTCGACTCTGCGGATGTCTCTACCTTGGATGGGTCCAGAGCTGCTGTGCAGGCACCGGCTTCTGAGGCAGTTTTTCGTGCAACCGATGTTCGACTCAAACCAATGACTTTAACCAAAACTACAGAGTTTCTTAGGCCCAGAGTATGCACTACGCCTAGAAAACAGACGACCAAAGCGCATGCACCTGCTCCCATGTCACAAAAACAAATGCTTAGTATGGCAGAAGACCTTATTACACTGATTAGGGGAAGTCTTCCCCTGCCAAGAGAAAGAGACCAGTCCCCTACAACTTCCACATACCAGAAGTCCGATGACTCTGAGATTTCTGATTATGAAGACATGCCCTTATCTGCTTAAGAGGATTTAGATGCAGAGGAATCCATTCCCTCTGCCTCCCTTCCAGAGGATTTTTCTTTCGGTGAAACCTTGCATACCTTAAGAGAACATTGCCACTGGGAATACCAAGACTATCCTCAGTCCAAAAAGAGACTCCGAGAATTCCTAGAGTTGCCTCAGTACAGGCATTTAGCAATGCCCCCTGTCCTGGAGCTGCTTGATGATGTTTTTATGGAATCCAGTCTTACTCCTGACACTTTACCTCCTGCCCCTAGGAAACCAGACAGATACTACAGAGTACCTGACACTCACAAATTTCTTTTCAAGAATCCTACTGCTGACCCAGAGGTCATTTCCCAGGGGCCTAAAGGTATCAAGGCTACTACAGCCAAGAATCCCATCCCTTCGGACAGGGATTCCAGAGCTTTGGACAGATGGGGTAAGAAGGTTTATACCTTTGCAACTCTTGCTATTAGGGCATTGAATTGTCAGTTTCGCATGCTGAAGTACCAGCAGCATATTATGGAACTTGTTAAACAAAAGTGGCAACCTTTACAGACTGTGCAGAAAATAAAGAATTGCAGGAGCTTGTGCACTCTGCAAGCCAAGTCAGTGCGCATACTTTGCAGTGTGGCTTTGATGCCCTAGAAGCATCTTGCCGGGCAGCAGTCACTGGATCTGTACTGAGAAGATATGCTTGGCTTAAGGAGCAGACCTTGCCAGACCATGTCAAATCAAAGTTACTAATGCTCCTTTGAACAAGGACAGTTCGTTAGGCACCAAAGCAGAAGAGGCTCTTAAAAAGATGGAAGAAAAAGGTAAATGTATGCAGACTGTTAAAGAATTCTTAAAAGTGCAACCCCCTAGATTCAGTAGGCATTGCCCTTCCAAACACTGGTCCTTTCCAGCCCCCTCCAAGCCTTCTCAAACCAGAGCTAGGGGAAACGCACCACCCAGACTACAGTCTCAGGGTATGCAGAGATCTAAGCAATGGAGTGCCTCCACCCCTAAAGCAGGGAATGGTAAGTCACCTCCTTACAGAAAAAACTCACAATGACTTCCTTACTCCACTCCCCAGCCCTGTTTAATTGCTTGTGCCACTAGGAGGAAAACTTGCCCTTCATGCCAAAAAATTGATGTCCATCACACAGGACCCGGTGGGTCCTCAACATTGTATCCCAGGGGTACAAATTTTATTTCCATTCACTGCCAACCCCAAGCGTGTTTCCAGACCTTCCTCCAAATCAGTGGGCAGAGGCTCAAAGCCAAGTAGCTTCCCTGCTCAGTATCAGAGCTACTCAGCCGGTTCCAGTAGAACACAGGGGTCAAGGATTCTAATCCAGACTTCCTGGTACCCAGGAAAGAGGGCTCTTGGTGCCCAATCTTGGATCTTTCAATTCTCAACACCTTCCTGGTGGTACCAAAATTCAAAATGCTTACCTTGCAACAGCTTCTTCCTATGCTAGCCAAGGATGCCTGGTTAGTCACCCTAGACTTAAAAGAAGCCTACCTGCACATCCCCATAAGGGAGTCATGCAGGAAGTATCTACGTATCAGGGCAGGATCTGTGCATTATCAGTTATCTGCACTTCCCTTTGGCTTATCAACTGCGCCCAGATTTTTCACAAAATGCCTGGCTCCAGTCATTGCATACTGCAGGCAGAGAAATATCCAAAATTTCCCGTACTTGGATGACTGCCTGATTCAGGCGGACAGTCAGGAATTGCTTTTGCAGCACCTGACATTTGAGAAACACCTTCTCACTTCCTTGGGGTACACCATCAATGAAAAGAAATCAAAATTGGTACCCAGTCAAAAGATTGTATTCCTGGGAGCAAGCTTGGACACAATATGCCAGATGGCATTCCTCTCTTCAGAAAAACAGCCTACATTAAAACAAATGGCCACCAGAACCCAGCTGTCCACAAGAAAAATACTGCAGGCACTAGGATTCATTGCCTCATGTATACTGCTAATTCCATATGCAAGACTGCATATGAGGAAACGTCAGTGGTACTTAAAGTCTTTGGTGCCAACATTCTCAGGACCTGGAAACAGTCATTCCTATTATACCCTGTCCAGGGACAGAGTTCCTTTGGTGGGCAGAAGCATGCTACCACAACAAGGGACTGCCCTTTTCTCAACCCCACACTGCCCAGACCTTAACCACAGACGCATCAGACTATGGCTAGGGAGCACACATGGACGGCAAATGCATTCAGGGCCACTGGAGCCCAAGTCAAATTCATCTGCACATCAACCAAAAAGAAATGCTAGCTGTGCAGAACTCCCTGACAGCTTTCAGATCCCTGCTCTTTCCAGGACAACTGCTAATAAAAACAGATAATGCCACAGTTATGTGGTACATCAACAAGCAGGGGGGAACCCACTCTGCAGATTAGCCATGGCCCTGTGGCATTCGGCCTTGGACATGCAAGTCCATCGGCAAGCTGAATTCCTGCCAGGCAAACAAAACTCACTGGCAGACGACTTAAGCAGAAATCTCCTAGACCCACACGAGTGGCAGTTGGAGCCCAGCACCTTCAACCTTCTGATTCAGAAATGGGGGACCCCAGAGGTGGATGTCTTTGCCTCCCCCCTACAACCACCAGTTCAGCAAATTCTGCAACAGGAATCCTCACAGCAGGGCCTGGAAAGTTGATGCCCTATCTTTTCAGTGGATAAATCTCTCAATCTATGCCTTTCTCCCTCTGCCCCTTCTCTCAAGAGTATTACTGAAGATAAGACAGGACAGACCAAGGACAATTCTTATTGCCCCAGACTGGCCATGCCAGCACTGGTACCCACTCCTGCTCAGCTTGTCACTGGTGCCACCCTGGCAGCTACACCAGAACCCAACCCTGCTCTCTCAGCCAGAGGGACAGATTTTGCATCCACAACTTCAAACCCTAAATCTTGCACCCTGGCTTATTCCTTGAATTCTTTTCCAACAGCCCTAGGCAAGCAGGTGCTGGATGTCATTCTTGAAGCCAGAAGACCCAGTGCAAGAAAATCCTATGCGAAGTGGAAAAGGTTCTACTTCTGGATTCTATATAAAGGAGAGGACACAACTCTGCCCTCCCTGCCACTAATCCGGAATTACTTAGCAGATCTACTCCACAAAGGCCTGTCCTCTTCCATTAAGATACATGCCTCAGCCATTTCGGCTCATTACAACACAGAGCCACCTCTCTACTCGCACCCTCTTATCAAACAGTCCCTGAGAGGGGCAAACAACTTAAGGCCACCAAGCAGAGCACCCAGCCCTGCTTGGTACCTTAACTTTGTACTGGAAACACTCACGCGTCCCCCCTTTGAACCTGCTGCTTCAGCAGATGTAAAATTCCTCTCTTGGAAAACAGCCTTGCTTCTGGCCATCACTTCAGCTAGAAGAGTGCCTGAGCTTCAAGCACTTATGGCTGTGGAACCCTTCATTATTTTCCATGCTGACTGGGTTTCCCTCAGGACTAACCCTTCCTTCATGCCTAAAGTGGTGTCCAGTGTGGCTGTCAACCAATCCATCCATTTGCCAATTTTCTTCCCTAATCCTCAAAATAAAGGAGAAAGGATCCTGCACTCGTTGGACGTGCACAGACCGCTCAGATCCTACCTTGATAGGACTAACCCCTTCAGAAAATCTGACCAGTTATTAGTCAGCTTTGCAAGAGGGGCAGAGGGCAAGGCCATTTCAAAACAATTTCCAAATGGATAGCACAATGCATCCATTTCTGCTACAAGCACCATGGGAAACCAACCCTTCAGGGGGTCAGAACGCATTCCACTAGGGCAACATCTACCTCTACAGCATTTCTCAGGGGAGTCCCTACCAGGGACATCCTGGAAGCTGCTACCTGGAGTTCAGTACACACCTTCACCAAGCATTACCACCTGCCTATCTTTTGCAAATCCAGGGCAGGTTTTGCAACAGCAGTCCTGCAAGGCATACTAGCCAGCCTTAACTCTTCTCGACTGCCTCCGCCCTTCTTCAGCTTTGGGAATCCACCCAAGTTTGATGACTGCAACAGTGAAACATGAAGAACATATTACAGTTGTGTACACTTACCATAAATATAGATGTTCGAATGTATTCACTGTTGTAGTCCTGGTTTCCTTCCCTCCAGCCCCCTGTTTTTTCTCTCTCTCTCTCCTTTCTATGGCTATTACTCACCCCTTTCAGGGGTATTGGTATTTACTTTTTACTGGTGGTGTTTTCCCCACCATAACTTAGCTCCCTATCAAACTGATGTAATGGCGTCGGCTGCCTGTTTTTATACCCCTAACGACCTGACGTCAGTCCTGGAACGACAGCATCTGACACAGAAATACTAAGTTTCTGGTATTCGGGCCGACTGAGGGCTACCTGCAGGCAGATAACCCAAGTGTGATGACTGCAACAGTGAATACACTCGAACATCTACATTTATGGTAAGTGCACACAACTGTACTTTTTGAGGAGTCTGTGTGCAAGGGGGTAAGTGCGCTGCTTGTGAAAACTGTAGAACAGCTTACCTTCCAAATGACTTGTTCCATTGATGTTTTCTACATAAGAAACATCCTCCTCTGTCACAATATGGATATTTTTTATCCAGCTCCTGCTAACTGTGGAGGCACTGTCTTTTTACCTCAGCCGATGGGGGGGGGGGGTGACTCTTCAGTAGCCAGCAGTCATTCCTCAGACCACTGGCTTCCTCTGGTGTAGTCCCATGAACCAGGCATCAGACATGTCCGTCCTCTTTGGCTATTCCAATGT
The DNA here is from genome assembly GCF_019279795.1 of Protopterus annectens. Lineage (NCBI taxonomy): Eukaryota > Metazoa > Chordata > Ceratodontiformes > Protopteridae > Protopterus > Protopterus annectens. The sequence continues at coordinate 927,156,307 of NC_056731.1, forward strand.
CCTAACTGGACTGAGAAAAACCTTCTTTACTGGAACATAGATGTACTTGGGGATACTGTTCGATGTGTCCATGGAAAGAGATACCTCTTGATGGAGCAGAAGTACCTTCACCTAGTCAGTCATCAGGGATAACAGTAAAGAAACAAAAAAGTTTAAATATTGTTCATCAGAAGACATGGTGTCTGTTGGCTAAGGTAAGGAAATTTTTTACAAAGAGATTGTTACAGTTAATCCTGGTACTTCAAATACAGAGCCTATAAATTAGTCAAATAGAAACATTCCTGAGGCAGACATGTCCAATAACTCTAACGTAGAGATACGGCTTCTTCTGCAGATTATAAAGCTCGTATTTCAGATTCAGAGGAAACTTGGTCCTCACAACCTCCAATGGAAGAAATTAACTTTTCTCAGACTACAGCCAGGATGAATGAATTGTTTTTTTGGGAACAAATGGATGTTCCCCCTGAACTGAGGAGATGATATTTTGCAGCTAGACATGTCTCATTCTATGCTTATTCATCCACTAGTGCCAGGTTTGGAGGGCCGATGTAATGCTACCTACAACAACCTTGTCTCACAACCTGCAGTCCCCAAAAAGTCAGACTTTGTAATGTTTCTCAAACTGATTTGTTTTTGCACCTTATGCCTGACCCTGCAACCATTTCTACATCTTCACCAACAGGAAAGAAGCTGTTGGCGTTATCTAGCCCTTCCTCTGTAGACAAGGAGAAAAAGATATTGGACAGATTTGATAAGATTTTTTTCTTCCACTCTGGAGTGTAGAATTCTTAGTTATCAGACCCATGCATGGAAGTTTGTGCTTACTTGTGCAGACAGTTCAAGGGAATTAGCTACCACATTTCCCCCCTGAAAGTAGATCTTTTCTCAGTTCTATTATTTCCACAATTTCTCAAGTATTTAAACGTGCCTTTAAGGAGTGTATATGATTGGGTAGATACTGTGTATAGGACCACATCTTCTCTTACATTTTTAAGGAGGTATGCCTGGAAAGGCAATCAGAAGTTTCTTGAGGTAAAGTATGTAAATTTGAGCTCCACTTTAGATGAGGTTTTTATTTGCCCAGTCTGCTTCTCAGGTCCTCAAACAATTTGATGAGAGAAAGGAGTTAATTCAGGGAGTTTGAAAAATTTTCAGGCCTCCCCTTACAAATCTGCCAGATCCTGTTTCACATATAAGAAACAAAACAAGCCCTGCCTTCTCAAACTAAACCGGGAGGTAGAGGTGCAGTAGGAGAACAAAAGAAATGAGGATACTTTCCAAAAAAGTGACAGTCTATAACTTCACTATGACTTTACAGCATTCTTTCCCTCAGCCCCTCCTCTCCTGCCCTGATCTCTCAAAATCTGACCCAGCAACTAGCTCTGTACATGACCCTTTGGCAGCAGATTGTGGCAGACTCATTGGTGTTACAGGTGTTTCGTGCGGGGAGGGGGTATATTTGGCACTGGATATAAACACTTCATTTCAGGGGAGTTTCTCCCCATTGTCTGAACCAAACAGGAGTCATAGAACCAGTGCTAGTAAATCAAAAGGGAAAAGGCTTCTCTTCCAGAATGTAGAGAAAGTGTCTTCTTGGGTATCATTTTTAGACCTTTGTTTCTGCTAAGTCTGTATATGAAAGTTCCAGAATTCAAGATGCTGGCCCTTCTGAGTCTGTTACCTCTTATTCCCCAGGGAAGCTTTATGTGGTAACATTAGATCTAAAGGATCACACTGTCACACCATCACATTCTTGTAGCCAAAGCCTTCAGGAACTTTCTCAGAATGCCTGTGTTTGGGTCAGATTATCAATTCTCTTCATCACCCTCCAAGGGTGTTTTACAGTGTGTCTAGCTCTAGTCGTAGCTCTCTGCAAATTAAATGGCATTCACATATTTCCTTATTTAGACATACTCATCTTTGCAGCCTTTTCCAGTATGTCCAAAGTCATTACTATGGGCTTCATCTCTTCTGTCCAGTCTGGAGTTCATAAATAAGTATTCAGAAATCTTCCTTGACCCAGTTGCACAGGGATGTCTTATAGACACCCTGCAGCAAAAGGCTTTTTGACGCAGTAGAAGGTGGATTTTTATCACAGAACTTTCCTGAGCTTCTAACCTCAGTTTTATTCAGCCAGGGAGTATCTCTGGATCCCAGGGTTCATGACCTGTATAATTCTCAATTCCTCTTACCGGGTTACACTTGAAAAAGACTCTAGTTTCTGGGGGGGGGGGGAACAAATGCAACTAACAGTTGTGTCTTCTGAAATTTAAGACGTTCTTCGTGTTTCACTGTTGCAGTCATCACACTTGGGGTTATCCTGCCCTCAGTCAGCCCGAAAACCAGAGACTTAGTATTTCTGCTTCAGTTACTGTCGCTCCAGGACTGACGTCAGGTCATCAGTGGTATAAAAACAGACAGCTGGCACCATTACATCGGTCTTTCTTTTATGAGGAGCCCGAAGCAGAAGCCGTTCTCACGAGTGCCGGTCGGCCGCAAAGTTGAAGTCTTCTAAAGCTAAGTACCCTGTTGGGGATCCTTTTTTCTTGCTCTAACCGATATCGGAAAAAGTCTAGCCTGTGGAATGCAAATACCACACTGAGACTTCCATTCTTACTGCGTCACCTGTTTAGGCCCAGACCACAGTGTCCCTAGCTATCGCTTTTGTGCTTTAACTCCAGAACTATACATCATCAGGCCCTTATTATAGCTAGATATTTATTTATTTACATTTGTTGACCAGGCTAGTCTAACTGGATACATGTCCATTTTCAGTAGAGGCCCGGGGAGAAAAGCTCCAAGCAGACAGGTAAAGACATTATTATACAACAATGATATAGAAAAGCTATAAACATATACAGGTAATACCACTATTTGGGATATTAGCAAAAGAGGATGATCAAGAACAAATTTACAATAAATGAAAAAAAAGAGTAAAAATTTTTTTTTTTTTTTTTTTTTTTTTTTTTTTTTTTGACAACATAGTACTGCAGAAAGGCCAATAAATAGTAATAAAGTACCCTGGAGAAAAGAAATAAAAGGGATGGCAGGAATGCGTAAAGGTGGAGAGATCAGTCAGGGTTAGTGCAGGGGCAGAGCCAGTGAGTTTTAAAATGTTCTTTGAGATGTTTTTTAAAAAGATGTGTGGAAGATAGAGTACAAAGTTCACTTGGAAGCTGGTTCCAGAACTTGCCAACTGTGTTAGCAAAAAGAGTCTCCAGCTTTGCTTTTAGATTTAATAGAGGAAACTAGGAGCTTATTGGCTGAGCAAAGAGTAGAAAGGTTTTTGTAAGGGGTAGTTAGATTATTGAGGATTGGGATGTTATTAGGGTGGAAAAGTATCTTTTGGGTTATAGTAAGTTGATGATGGAGTAGTTGGTGCTGTAGTTCTAACCATTCAAATTGTTTGAGGTTGAGACAGTGGTGTGTTCTAAAAGGGTTGATGGTAGCAAATCTGGCTATGTTATAGCTAGTGGCAAGTTTAAGGTTGCTTTTGGAAAGGTTAGTATAAATGGCAGAGGCATAAAGCAGGGTAGAGATCAGATGAGTTTGGGCTATAGTGGTTCTGGCTGTAGGTGTAAGGAAGGGTTTGATTCTATACAGGGAACCCAGTTTTTTGTTGACAGATTTTATGGTAGTGTTGATATGATCGTCATAGCTAAGGTTGTTGTCAATGGTTATGCCTAGGAGACGGGTTGTGGTATCAGGGGATATTGTGGTTCCATTGTTAGAGGTTATAGTGAAGTGAAATTGTGGTGTTTTAAGAGTGGGAGTGAAGAGTAATAATTTTGTTTTTTTTTTTTGCATTCAGGAGGAGGCAGTGTTGCATGAACCAATTTTCAACAGTCTGAAATACAGACTGGGTGAGGGTTTGGAGTGTGGTTGGGGACCTAGCAGAGCAGATTAAAGTAGAATCGTCGGCATACTGAATGCAGGTGGCTTGAGGAATTGTAGTGTTTAGGTCATTAATAAACATTGAAAAGAGAAGGGCCTAGGATGGAACCTTGAGGTACTCCAAGGTTTATGGGGAGGGGAGTTGACAGCATGTTATCCAAAAAGGACTGCTTGATGACGGTTGTCTAAGTAGGATTTAAACCAGAGTAACGCCTGTGCGTCCAGTGAATGTGCTTTTAATACCTCTAAAAGCAGATTATGGTTGACCATATCAAAGGCTTTTGAAAGATCGATAAAAGTGGAGGAAAGAGTGTTATTGTTATGATTTTTGTTTATACAGTCAGAAAAGGATAGCAGGGCAGTTGAGGTACTATGGAATGGTCTGAAACCATGTTGGCAGTTGGCAAGCAAATTGTTGTGGAGAAGATGGTCAAGTAGTTGTTGGTGGATACATTTTTCCATTATTTTAGCTATAGGAGAGAGTAAGGCAATAGGTCTAAAGTTAGAAATGTCAGTTGATATCCCACCTTTGTGTAAAGGAATGATGTGAGATACCTTCCATATAAGGGGGATTTTACTTTCTGAAATAGTTCTATTAATAAGGATAGAAATAGGGTAGGCTATGACTTTAGCTGCTATTTGCAGGTATTCTGCTGGTATACAGTCAGCAGAGGGGGTGCATGGCTTGAGATTTAGAAGGAGGTTACTAATGAGAGATGTAGGAACTGGTTGTATGTGAAAAGAAGGAATAGAGTTTGATGTGGTATTAGATGGGAGGGAGCTGGTGGGTGGTAGAGAATTAGCTAGAGATTGTATGGTTTCTATAAAGTAGTTGTTAAAGGAATCAGCTATTAGTTTAGGGTTATTTTGGGTGATCCCTGATGGGGTGGGGGACTTGGTATGCCCTGGATGAAGTAGTTTGTTCATAGCTGACCAGAACTTTTGTGGTTTTTGTTTGTGGTTTTGTTGGAGGTGAATGTAAAAGTTTCTTTTATCTAGTAGGATGTCTTTTTTGTAGCATTTCTTAATTGTTTAAAGTAAAGGTGGTCAGACGGGCTTTTAGAGGCTCTCCACTTGGCCCAGATTTTATTTCTTAGAAGGATTTTTTGCTTTGTTTGTTTTGAGAGCCAAGGGGCACTTTTGGTTTTTATTCTGGATGAGCGATAGGGGGCATGGAAGTCTAGGATTTGAAGGAATTTGGTATTAAAGTAGGTAACTGCTTCATCAAGTGGAAGATGAAGCAGTGGTGACCAGTCACAAGACTTCAGTTCTGTTTGGAAGTTCTCAGGGTGAAAGTTTTTTTTTGAGTGGGAGGTTTTAAAAATAGTAGGATTGGGCCTATGAAGTTTTTGTTTAATTATGTAAGTAAGAGCATGGTCACTGATGTCATCAGGAAGGGTTCCTGGCTTATAAGTAGTAGGATGATTGTTTATGAGAATCCAGTCAAGTAAGGTTTCCTTACCACTTTGTTTGTGGATTCTCATAGGGGTGGATATCATTTGTGAGAAACCAAAAAGATTTATGTGGTTAATGGGATTTGGGGACCTACAAGTAGACCAGTCTATATTAAAGTCACCTAAGACGATGGTTTCCTGGGGTAGGTGTAAAGATAGGTTACTAAGTATATTTTCCAGAATACTGATATTGTTTCCTGGGGGAAGGTAGAAACAGATTATGTAGATGGATTTATGGTTATTGATTTAAAGTTTGGCTGAAAGGGTTTCTGCTGTGGGGTTTGTGGGAAGTGGCACATTGAAGGTTGATAATTGGAGTTCAGATTTATAAAAAATGGCTACTCCCCCACCTTTTTTGGTAGTCCGGTCTTTTCTCAGGATGTTGTATCCTGGGGGGGGTAATTTTGTGATCTTTGGTTGAAGGTTTAAGCCAAGTTTCAGTAATGCAGAGGATATCAAAGTTGTAGACATCTAGAAGTGCATGAAGATGGGATATTTTATTGTTGATGCTACGGATGTTAAGGTGAGCTATCAGAAGGGAGTTAGATGACCGTGTTAGGGTGGAGGTGGTGTAGGGTTTTTGGTTATAAGGGTCACTGGGGAGTGTTGTATGTGGACTAGGGGTTAGGATGGATATCACCATCTAAGAGATGGTTTTGTAGGGGGTTTTGTATTAGTTTTATGAAATTGAAGTAGTTGAATGGGTGTTTCTTGTCAAGGAGGTAAGTGATATGGGTAGATCTGTGGTACTTTGGAAGGGTATAGCTAGATGTAGAGGTTATGTTAATGTGTTTTAGGGAATTTATATGTGAGAATGTTGTGGTTTGTTGGTAGTGGTGGTGGTGGTATAGTAGAGAATAATGTTCAAAGAAGGTTAGTGAGAATGCTAGAGTAAGGGCAGTTAGAATGCTGGGTAGGAGTAGGAGGTATGTGTAAGTAGAGTTGTATTTAGAGGCCATTGGGTTGAATGGGTAAGGGTGGTGTGAGGTGAAAGAAGGTGCCTAGTGTTGTGTAGGAGTGTAAAGTGTATAGTAACAGGTGATGATAGAGGTAGCAGGAGGAGGAAAAGAGAGTAGCAGGTGGTGGAGAGCTTAGAGGTGAAGTTTAGTATGAGTTGTTACAGAAATTAGGAATATAGGTGTAAGTGTAGTTGGAATAACTATAGAAATTAAAGATGGAAGAAGGTGGAAGATAGAGTTGTAGAAGGATTGAAGCAAAAGAGTGTTATAGGGGTTACAAATGTAAGAGGAAGGTAGGTTAAGTTGGTAAGTACAGCAGGTAATAGTAAGTTTAGGTATGGGTGGTGTAAGGATATAGAGTATTGGTTGGGAATTATTCTAGTAGGAAGTAGGGGGTGTTTATTGGAAGAAGGTTGCGATAAGTAGTTAAGGAGCAGGGGTGTGGTTAAGCAGGTAGAAAGCTAGCAGTAATAGGATGGGTGGAAATAGGGGGTGTTAATTGGAAGTAGGTTGTGATAGGTAGTTGAGTAGGGGGTGTGGTTATGCAAATATAAAGTTAGCAGCACTGGGGGTGGGTGGAAATTGGGGGTAGGGTAGGGGAGCGGAGTGAGCCCGCAGGGCGAACGGAGCGGGCAACAGCAGGTAGATGAAGATTCTGCAGAGAGACAATCGGAGAGTAGCAGGTTCCTGGTACAGAGAGGGCGGCCAGAGGTAAGTAGAGCTAGGGTACAGCAGGTTAGAGGGAAAAGGGACTAAAATAAAAGTAGGAGAGATATAATGGAGCTAGAGGGTGTGATAAGAGAGGGATAGGAGCAGCAGAACAATGCACAAAGATTCACAGCTAGGCAAGGGGAAAAACCTGAGAGAAGATCCAGATGAGAAAAAGCTATGGAAAGTGGGGTAAAGATTATTTGCCTAAAGCAAGCTTAGAGTGCCACCTAGTGGGCAGAGAGTAGAATACAAGGAAAAAACTGATAGACGTGGCAGGCAGGGGTGCAACAGATAATGGGTCAAGGGTATGGAGATATGGCAGTAGGGTCACCGATAGAGAGGAGTATGGCTGGTAGAGTCCCTGGGGGTGTGTGGGAATTGGGGGTAGGGTAGGGGAGCGGAGTGAGCCCGCAGGGCGAACGGAGTGGGCAACAGCAGGTAGATGAAGATTCTGCAGAGACACAATCGGAGAGTAGCAGGTTCCTGGTACAGAGAGGGCGGCCAGAGGTAAGTAGAGCTAGGTACAGCAGGTTAGAGGGAAAAGGGACTAAAATAAAAGTAGGAGAGATATAATGGAGCTAGAGGGTGTGATAAGAGAGGGATAGGAGCAGCAGAACAATGCACAAAGATTCACAGCTAGGCAAGGGGAAAAACCTGAGAGAAGATCCAGATGAGAAAAAGCTATGGAAAGTGGGGTAAGGATTATTTTCCTTAAAGCAAGTTTAAAGTGCCACCTAGTGGGCAGAGAGTAGAATACAAGGAAAAAAACTGATAAGTGGCAGGCAGGGGTGCAACAGATAATGGGTCAAGGGTATGGAGATATGGCAGTAGGGTCACCGATAGAGAGGAGGAGTATGGCTGGTAGAGTCCTGGCACAAGGCTTAAATAACTATCTATACTTACTACAGGAAATAACTTACTCAAACAGTTTATAATTTATACTAGATACAGTGTAGGTTAAACAGATACACGTAAGAATTAGGACTTGGGTATAGCATACTTTCTAAGTCCGTAGGAGCAGGGAAGAAAAACATTCCAGTCACTGGGCAGCAGTAATCTTTGGCCAGGCGCTGGGATGGCTGGAATTGAATGAAAGGGGTCTTTTACCGACGAGGTAGGTCCTGTAGAGTAGGATAGGAGGTACAGAGCAGTTCTAGTTCCTTGTTTGACTCCGTTTGAGTGGACGCTGGATTGAGGAGGACTGGTGCTATTTGTTCATCTGTCCCTCCATGGTTGTGGTTCTGAGTCCTCTTATTTCTGATATGGCTTCGGTAAGCCATCCGACTACCGATCTTCCAAAAAAAACATAAGGATAAAGACAGACAGACTGCACAGGTCCAAAACTGCCGACAACGCTTCCGTTAAATCTAGTCATCAGTTCTCGGGTCCTCAATGAGGTGCTTTTGCAGCCCCTGATGCCTGCTTCTGTGGATTCGCAGGCTGCTAACGAAACCCTTTCGGAGTCCGGTATGTCACGAGACTGTTCTTCGACTAAGGATCCTGCGGATGTCTCTACCTTGGATGGGTCCGGAGCCGCTGAGCAGGCATAGACTTCCCAGGAAGTTCTTCACACTACAGATACTCGACACAAACTAACGACTTCTTTCGTGTCTTCAGTTCTTTCTAAAACTACTGAGTTTCTAAGGCCCAGGCTACGAACTACGCCCAAAAAAACAACAACCCAAGTTCAGGCACCTGCTTCCATGCCTCAATCTCAAATGCTTAAAATGGCGGAAGACCTTATGCTTATTAGGGGAAGCCAGGCTACCCTTTCCAAAAGAAAAAGACTTATCACCAGTAGTTTTAACTGAACAGGAGTCTGATGACTCTGATGCTTCTGAATATGAAGACATGCAAGCAACCCCTCTGCTTATGAGGATTCTGATGCAGAGGAATCCATTCCTTCTGCCTCTCTACCCCAGGATTTTTTTTTTGGTGAAACCCCACATACTTTAAGGGAGCATTTCCAATGGGAATGTCAGGACTATCCTCAGTCAAAAAAGAGACTCGGGGAATTCTTAGATTTACCACAGCACAGACCTTTAGCCATTCCTCCTGTCCTGGATGTTGTGGATGATGTTTTTATGGAGTCCAGTTTGACTCCCGACACCCTTCCTGCTGTTCCCAGGAGACCTGACCGGTACTACAGAGTCCCTGACTCTCACAAATTCCTTTTTTGAAATCCTACTGTTGACCCAGAGGTCATCTCCCAAGGACCTAAAGGAATTAAAGCAACCTCAGCTGAGAATCCCACCCCCTCAGATAGGGATTTCTGAGCTTTAGACAGATGGGGTAAAAAAGAATGTGCATCTGCAACCCTTGCTATTAGAGCACTAAGTTGTCAGTTCCACATGCTGAAATATCAGCAGAATACCATGGAACTCCTCAAAGAAAAAAATCTTCCTTTCCTGCTTGTGCAGAAAATAAAGAATTACAAGAGCTTATGCATTCTGCAAGCCAAGTTAATAAGCACACCTTGCAATGTGGCTTTGACGCTCTAGAAGCATCTTGCAGGGCAGCAGTCAATGGTTCTGTCCTTAGAAGGCATGCTTGGCTTAAACAGACCTTGCCAGACCATGTCAAATCAAAATTATTGGACGCTCCTTCAAACAAAGAAAATTTGTTTGGCACCAGGGCAGAAGAGGTCTTAAAAAAGATGGAGGAAAAAGCTAACTCTAAGTAGACAGTTAAAGATTTTTACAGGTCTAGCCTCTGAAGTTCAGCAGGCATTGCCCCTCCAAGCCATCTCAGCTCAGACCCAGGGGAAACAGGCCCCTCAGAAAGCAGTCCTCGGGATTGCAGAGATCTAAGCAATGGAGTTCCTCCTCTTCAAAAACAGGGAGTGCTAAGCCACTCCCTTATGGTAAGAACTCACAATGACTTCACACCTCAACCCCTTACCTCTGACCACCTGCTTGTGCCCCTAGGAGGAAAACTCTCCTTCCATGCAAACAACCAACTGGAACTCTATTACCAACAATCAATGGGTCCTCAACATAGTATCCCAGGGATACAAATTTTATTTCCACACACTGCCAACCCCAAAAGGGTTACCAGATCTTCCTCCAAACCAGTGGGCAGAGGCCAAAAAGCAAGTCCATTCCCTCCTCTCCTTGAGAGCAATACAGCATGTTCCTGCAGACCAGATAGGCCAAGGTTTCTATTCCAGCCTCTTCCTGGGGATACCAAAATTCAAAATGCTCACCCTCCAGCAGCTTCTTCCTATGCTTTCCAAGGATGCTTGGTTAGCCACCCTAGACCTATAAGAGGCCTTACCTGCACATCCCAATCAGGGAATCTTGCATGAAATATCTACGGTTCAGAGTAGGATCTATGCACTTTCAGTTCTCTGTGCTTCCCTTTGGTTTATCCACTGCTCCCAGAGTTTTCACAAAATGCCTGGCTCCAGCCATTGCTTTTTGCAGACAAAGAAATATTCAAATCTACCCTTACTTAGACGATTGCCTGATTCAGGCAAGCAGTCAGGAAAAGCTGTTACAACACCTGACCTTTGTAAAGGACCTACTGACCTCTGTGGGGTATACTATCAACGAAAAGAAATCAAAACTTGTCCCACATAAAAAATTGTATTCCAGGGAGCAAGCCTGGACACAGCATCCCAGATGGCATTCATTACTCCAGAAAAACAAGCCTACCTGACTGGCTACTTCTCAACTAGCCACCAGAACCCAGTTATCTGCAGGGAAAATCCTGCAAGCTCTAGGGTTCATGGCCTCCTGCATTCTACTCGTTCCATATGCCAGACTGCATATGAGGAAACTACAATGGTACCTAGAAGGCCTTTGGTGTCAACACTCTCAAGACCTGGGAACTATCATACCAATGGTACCCTGTCTAAGAAAAGATTTTCTTTGGTGGGCAGCAACATGCAACCACAACAAGGGACTTCCCTTCTCACAACCCCACGCCACCCAGACCCTTACCACAGATGCATCAGACTGTGCTTGCGGTGCACACCTGAATGGCAGGTGCATTCAGGACCATTGGAGCTCAAATCAAATACGTCTGCACATCAACCAAAAAGAGATACTAGCTGTTCAGCATGCCCTGACAGCTTTCAGACCCCTACTCTCCCCGGGGCCTCTACTGATTAAAACAGACAACACCACAGTGATGTGGTATATCAACAAGCAGGGAGGGACTCACTCTTATCCTCTCGGCATGCTTGCCACGACCCTTTGGCACATGGCCTCAGCCATGCAAATACACCTGCAAGCACAATTCCTGCCAGGCACCCTAAACCCTCTGGCAGACAACTTAAGCAGAAATCTGCTAGACCCACACGAGTGGCAGCTAGACCACAGAACCTTCACCCTTGTAACCCAGAAATGGGGCACCCCGAAGGTGTACCTCTTTGCCTCCCACTCCAATCATCAGCTCAGCAAATTCTGCACCAGGGAACCTCACAGCAAGGCCTGGAAAGTGGATGCACTATCCTTCCAATCGGTCTATGCATTTTCCCTTCTACCGCTCATTTCAAGGGTACTGCTCAAAATAAGGGAGGAAAAACCCAGGGCAATCCTGATTGCCCCAGACTGGCCACACCAGCACTGGTACCCACTGCTGTGCAGCCCGTCACCCCTGCCACCATGGCACCTACCTCAGATCCCAACACTGCTGACCTAGAAAAATGGAGAGTTCATGCATCCCCAATTGCAGACCCTCAACCTGGCAGCCTGGCTTATTCCCTGACTGCTCCTCAAGCTGCCACCCAAAGCAAATATGTCCTAGACGTTATACATGAGGCCAGATGCCCCAGCACTAGAAACTCCTATGTTGACAAGTGGCAAAGGTTTTGCACCTGGATCCAGGCTAAGGGAGCTGCACAGAAACAGCACAGCTCTCCCTTCCTCTCATCCTGGATCACCTAGCAGACCTACTACACAAGGATCTATCCTTCTCTTCTATTAAAATTCATGCCTCTGCCATCTCTGCTCATTACAGCACAGAGCCACCTCTCTTCTCAAACCCTGTCATCAAACAGTTCCAAAGACGGGCTGGCAACTTAAGGCCACCCAGAAGAGCTCCTACCCCATCTTGGTACCTTAACATTGTGTTGGAAAAGCTCACTCTACCCCACCCCTTTGAACCTGCAGCTTCAGCAGAGTTAAAATTCCTCTCTTGGAAAACAGCCTTGCTTCTGGCCATCACTTCAGCTAGAAGGGTTTCAGAGCTACAAGCACTCATGGCTGTAGAGCCCTTCATCATTTTCCATGCTGACAGGGTCTCCCTCAGGACTTAACCCATCCTTCATGCCTAAAGTGGTGTCCAGTGTGGCTCTCAACCAATCCATTAATTTATCCACCTTTTTCTCATAACCCACAAAGCAAGGGTGAAAGGATTCTGCACTCTGTAGATGTGCACAGACAGCTCAGATTCTATCTGGATAGGGCTACATCTTTTAGAAATACTGACCAATTGCTAGTCAGCTTCGCAGCAGGGGAAGAGGGCAAGGCCATATCCAAACAATCTCCAAATGGATAGCACACTGCATCCATTTCTGCTACAAACAGCACAGGAAACCACTCCAAAGGGGGTCAAAAAGCATTCCACCAGGGCAACCTCCACCGCTGCAGCATTTCTCAGAAGGTGCCCCACCAGGGACATCCTGGAGGCTGCAACATGGACTTATGTTCATACTTTCACCAAGCATTACCACCTTGCCTGTCTTCTCCAAATCCAAAGCAGGCTTTGCACTGCAGTCTTGCAGGGAATCCTAGCCAGCCCCCAGTCTTCTTGACTGCCTCCACCCTTTTCTTCAGCTTTGGGAATCAACCCAAGTGTGATGACTGCAACAGTGAAAAATGAAGAACATAGTACAGCTGTGTACAGTTACCATAAATGTAGATGTTGGAGTGTATTCATTGTTGCAGTCCTGGTTTCCAGCCTCCATCCCCCTTGTCTGTCTCTATCTCGTCCTCTCTCCTTACAGGGAATATTTGGTATTTACTTTCTGCTGGTAGTGTTCTTCCACCATAACCTAGCTCCCTATTTGGGGGCTCCTGATTGTTGGGGCAAGAATAACTGATGTAATGGTGTTGGCTGCCTGTTTTTATACCACTGACAACCTGACGTCAGTCCTGGAGCAACAGCAACCGACGCAGAAATACTAAGCCTCTAGTATTCGGGTCGACTTGGGGGTACCCCCTGGCAGGATAACCCAAGTGTGATGACTGCAACAGTGAATACACGCTAACATCTACATTTATGGTAAGTGTACGCAACTGTACTATTCCAATCTTGGACATTGTAATTAAGGAACTACACTGGTGGAAACTACAAATGTAAGGAAATTCAGGTCTCACCTTTTTTTCTTCTACCTTCAAGTCCTATTGTGTGGATCACCTCAGCTAGATCTGTCTGCCTCTTTTCAAAATAAACAGCTGAACAAATTCTCCTCCTGAACTCCTTGCATATAAGTATGGAAAACAAATGCATTTTCTTTCCAGTGGACAACATTCCTTTATGTATATTTCTATCCAGGGGTAATTCTGAAGATTCAGAACTCTCTAAAAATAATTGTAGTAGCTCCCTTTTGGCCCAGGCAACATTGGTTCTCCCTTCTCCTGGAATTGGTCAAGGTAAATTACCACACGCTTCCTCACCAACTGGACTTACTCGCACAAGATAAGAGGGAGTGTGTGATGCACTCTTATTTCAAATATCTTCAGCTAACTGCCTGGATGGTTCAATTCCAATTCCCTTTAGGCACCTCTTTTCATGGGAAGTGAAGCAGATACTAAGAGGCAAAAAAAATTTGCTAGTGTAAAATCTTATTTTGGCAAGTAGAAAATATATTCTAGTTAGTGCCTAATAAATAAACAGAGCTCTATTGGGGATTAAACCACTGGTGCTCAAATATTTGTGTGAGTCACTAGCCTCTGGTCTCTTGTACTCCAGTGTCAATGTGCATCTTGTGGGCTTTTCAGCCCGCCTACCAGTGGATCCTCCACTTTCTTGTATGTTTTAGAACAGTTTTTTTACACCTGTGACCAGTCCATAAGCATGTTCCTCCTTCCTGGGATGTTAACTTGGGTCTATATCACATCATCGAATAAGGTGAATATCAAACACGCACATGAGCGAATATTCACGTACTCTTAAGTTTATGAATTTTTTTTGCAGTACAGTGAAGATTGGGTTTTTTGCCCTTTCCTCACTGCAGTGCGATCTCTGAGTAGTAATATATATTTAGAGAGAGGAGTTGGGGGTGCAGCCTCCCACAGTACCGTTTTCACGTACTTGAGTATTCGCTCATGTGAGCATTCAGTATTCATGTATTCGATGATGTGACATAGACGTGTTAACTTTGTGCTGGAAAGTTAACAGTAACCACGTTTCTATTTGAACCTGCACATGAAGCAGATGTAAGGTTCGTTATGTGGAAAACTGTTTTTCTCATTGTTCTGACATCTGCAAGAAGAGTATCCGAGTTGTAAGATCTCATGGTGGATGATCCCTATCAGGTCTTCATAGGTATAGGGTATCATTACGAACAAATCCGTCATTCATGCCCAAGATTGTTTGAGTAATGTCCCAGTGTTCTGTTCAGAACATCAGAACCAGGGAGAAAGAATTCTGCATACTGTGGATGTGCATAGACAACTCTGGTATTATCTTGACAGAACAAAGTCCTTGAGAAAAGCTGGTCAGCTATTTGTTTTCCCAATATAGATTAAAAAAATGACAACACATGGCAAAATAGACACTTTCCAAATGGCTGTTCTCTGCTTTTGGCTTCTTATTATGCCCACTTGTACTAGTTCCAGGCCGTATCAAGACCCACTCTACCAGAGCCATGTCTTCTTTGTGGCATATTGGAAAAGGGGTGAATTCTAAAACTATTGAGGCAGCTTACATGGTCCTCACTACATGCCTTTACAAGGCATTACAAACAGGATTTATTTTCCAGATCCAGGACTGGCATTGCTAGGACCGTACTCCAGGGGCTCCTGGATCAATCTCCTTGTTCGTTCCATGATGGATAGGCTTTGGCAATCAACCCATGCAGCCTAAAGGCTACTAAAGCAGTGTAAGTAATGAACATAGTCCAGTTGTGTAAGTTGCACTTACCCATAACAGTAGATGTTTGCATTCCTCACTGCTGCAGTAGCCACAGCACCACCTTCCACCCCTCTATTCTTGTATGCAGTTTATTTTTGGGATATATATTTGTTGGTTATTTATTGTTTTTATAGTGAAAGATGAGTATGCTACTTAACCTTTGGGCAAGAAAGTCCTGAAGATTTTCCACTCTGACTGCTGACTTTCCTTCCATAGGGATGCCAGTCAGCAGTCAGAATGGAAGTCTGGGCGAGAGCAGAGCTTTTGGAAACTGGACAGTGGTTGTGAGGTGATCAAAACATAACCATATAGCCTAAAGACTGTTGCAGCAGTGAGTATCTGCTGTTAGAAGGTAAGTGCAATTTTGTACAACTGTACTTGCTCTTAACCTGGAAAATGCACCCTTGGCAATCAGTGACTGCATGATAATCAAAGAATAGTTCATTTTCAATGAAAATTACCAGTTTCCTAATAAATGTCAGTTTTCAAAGGATGTCATCTGTGAGGTTAAGTGTTTGAGTGCCCTTGTTTACCAAACGAAACAGTACTACATTTCTTACCAATTAAGGCCATGAACCAGGTACCACTGTTTTATATGCATTACGTCCTCCTGGAAAATGGAGAAGTCAGCTGGAGAGTTTGACAGCTCTGAGTTTGCAGTTATCAGCAAACTTAGTCAGCCACAGACCATTGACATTAACCTTGACATCAGAGAAGTAAGTACTGAATAGAAAAGTGTCTCAAGGATAGCTCCCTAAGAGATACTGCTGATAATGACCTTTTTTTGATGAAAAGGTACCCCATACAGTAATAGATTAGGTTCTGTCAGTAAACCAGCTTGCTATCCAGCGAGTAACAGGGTGTTATGTTTAGTTTGATTAGCTTGTCGATACTGCTAGAATGTGGGATGGTACTAAAGGTCTTCCTCAGGTAGATGTGACAAGTGTGACCTGATTTACCTGCACTGAATGCTTCAGTGACTTGTTCAAAGAAGTCCATCAAGTTTAGGAGGCCAGTTTGAACTTGTAACAAACCCAAACTAGTTTGGTCAAGGGATTGTAGACTGCCGATGTCCTTGTTAATGTGTTTCGTAGTGATGCATTCTGTTACTTTACAGGTAAGACTGGTGAGGTTTTTATAGGTCTTTAGATTCCAGGGTCAGTGGTGGCTTCTCCTTTGTGGAGTGAGATGACAAAAATTTTCCTCCTCTCCGGCACTAGTCCGTTGGAGAAAGTGAGACTGTATAGGCTTAGTAGCAATTTTATACATTTGTGCTCTGTGAAGACAAGAAGGCAGGATGGAGCATTCTCTGGACCCTTGGGGCTAGTGTTTTTGACCTTGCAGATAAGCCTCATGACTTGTTCCAAAATGCTCTTTGGGGGAATGCTAATATATGGAGGAAGTTAGGAGGAGGTAGAGATATAAAGTTTCATCTAAATGTATCCACTAATATGCTGGCTGTGTCTTCATAGGATATGTATGTATTGCTGATGTTCATCGTGTTTCACTGTTGCAGTCATTACTCTTGGGTTATCCTGCTGGCAGGCTACCTGCAGTCTGCCTGAATTCCAAAGTCTAGGTCCAGCATCGGTTGCTGTCACCTCTTCCCTGACGTCAGTGCGCCAGGGGTATAAAAGATGCAGCCGACGCCATTTTCTTCAGTCTTTCTTGCCGCGCGGTGCCCAAAGCAAAAGCAGTTCGCAAGTGCCGGTTGGCCGACTCCTGAGATTTTCACAGACGAATTTCAGATCCAAAGTCTTCATTAAAGCTAAGTACCCCATTGGGGAAACTTTTTTTTTGCTCCAGACCGATGTCAGAAAAAGTTAACAATTGTATTTCTTATGGGAAGCAAATACCTCATAAGGATTTTCATTCTTACTGTATTCCTTGCCTAGGCCCTGATCATAACATTGCTAGCTGTGGGTTTTTTGCTAGATTCAACCAACGCACTATTCAGCGTTGCTTTGATTTTGCTTTTCATTACTTTGGCCGAAAATTCAATTATATAATGCCATCGGAACAGCTGACGACCGCAGTTTCTAAAAAAAAGTAAGGAAAAAGAGAAGGACAGGCATCTGAGATCCAAAACCGATGATGAGGCTTCCACTAAGCTAGTCGCCGGTTCTCAGTGAGGCGCTTTCGCAGCCCCTGACACCCGCTACCTCAGAGCCACAGGCCACTGACTACTCCCACATGGAGCCAGCTAGGCCTCTGGATACTCAAGGTATTGGACAGTCGGAAATCATTCCCTCAGATGGGTCCGGAGCCGCTGAGCAGGCATCGGCTGTTGAGGGTGTTTTCAGACCTACACAGCTATATGTCAAGCCTACTTCAGCTTCTAAAGCAAAGACTAAAGCAGCTCTAAAGACAAAAAAACAAGTACAGCATTCTCCAGGACAAACTTCCATGCCTAAGAAACAGATGCTCAAAATGGCCAAAGACCTTATTACCTTGATCAGGGGTTCCCATCCCCCCTCCTGACAAGAGGCCTAGGCAAGAGACAGACTATGACTCTTCAGATCTGGTTTCCATTTCCTCTGACTCCTCATCTGTACACTAATACTCCTTTCCTCCCTGTAAGGATTCTGATGCTGAAGAACCTATCCCTTCAGCCTCTTCTCCTGAGGATTATTCTTTTGGGGAAACCCTGCATACTATGAGGGAGCATTTCCACTGGGAGAGCCAAGATTACTCAGAATCAAAGAAGAGGCTTAGAGATTGTCTTTTACTACCTCAGCACAGGCCTCTGGCTATTCCCCCTGTGCTAGACATTGTAGATGATGTGTTTTCAGAGTCTGGCCTTTCTCCTGACTCCTTACCTCCAGCTCCTGTTAAACCAGAGAGATACTACAGGGTTCCAGATTCTCATAAATTTCTTTATAAAAACCCTGCTGTTGACCCAGAAACTATTTCTGAGGGTCCCAAAGGGGTTAAGGCAGCTACTGCAAAAAACCCTATCCCTTCTGACAGGGATTCAAGGGCACTAGACAGATGGGGGAAAAAAGGTTTATACTTCTGCTACTTTGGCCGTGAGGGCTTTAAATTCTCAATTTCATATGATTAAATATCAACAATACTTAATGTCACTGTTAAAACAGAAAATGCTGGCAAACTCTGATTGTGCAGAAAATAAGGAAATGCAGGATTTATTGCATGCAACTGAACAAGTGGGAAAGCATACATTACAATGTGGTTTTGATTCTCTGGAGGCCTCCTGCAGGGCCGCAGTTATGGGTTCTGTCATTAGGAGGCATGCTTGGTTAAAGGAACAAACTCTGCCTGATCATGTTAAAGCAAAATTATTAGATGCTCCATTACAGCATGATACCTTATTTGGTGTTAAAGCAGAGGAGGTTTTGAAGAAAATGGAGGATAAAGCGAAATCTATGCAAATGGTAAAGGATTTCTTACAGGTTCAGCCACCAAGATTTAGCAGGAACTGGCCTACAAAGAATTGGTTCTTTTCCATTGTCAGACAGGCCACAAAGAGGCAGATACAGACGCCCCAGAGGCAGAGCCCATCCCCAGGGCTCATACAGGCCTAGACAGTGGGGCGCTCCTACCTCCAAAACTGGAGAAGACAAAGCACAGCCATACAGGAAACAGTCCCAATGACTTGCCTCTGCCAGCACCAAGCACTTACCTTCTTGCAGACCACTTAGTGGGAAAACTAGCACTTTTCTCTCAAAATTGGCACATGATCACCCAGGACAAATGGGTATTGACTATAGTATCCCAGGGCTACAGTTTCCACTTTCACACCCTGCCAAAGGCAAAAGGTATGCCAGACCTGCCACACAATCAATGGGCAGAGGCACAAAAACAAGTTTCGTCCCTTATGGACATGAGGGCCATTCAACAAGTACCACAGCAAGAGCAGGGACAAGGATTTTACTCAAGACTTTTCTTGGTACCCAGAAAGGACAAAGCCTGGAGACCAATACTGGACCTGTCTATTCTAAACACATTTCTGGATGTTCCAAAATTCAAAATGTTAACTCTGCAGCAGCTTCTGCCCATGCTGGGCAAGAAGGCTTGGCTTGTAACTTTGGACTTAAAAGAGGCATACCTGCATATTCCAATCAGACAATCTTGCAGAAGATTCCTCAGATTCAAAGCTGGCTCAATGCACTACCAATTCTCTGCACTGCCCTTTGGCTTATCTACTGCGCCTAGGGTCTTCACAAAATGCCTGGCACCAGTAATTGCATTTTGCAGACAAAGAGAAATTCAAATATATCCTTACTTGGACGACTGCCTTATACAAGCAGAGAACAAGGACACTACTAAAGCATCTGGCGTTCGTAAAAAGATTATTAATTTGCCTAGGGTACACAGTAAACGAAAAGAAATCAAAACTAGTACCCTCTCAAGAGATAATATTCCTGGGTGCAAGCTTAAGTACAACTGCCCAGATGGCTTATCTCACGCCAGACAAACAAAGGAAACTGACGACTTCTTCTTCTTGTTGGCAACAAAGACCCAGTTATCTGCAAGAAAAATTCTACAGGCTTTGGGCTTCATGGCATCCTGCATTCTGCTAATTCCGTATGCCAGACTGCATATGAGGAAACTTCAGTGGTATCTAAAAAGTGTTTGGACTCAACATTGTCAAAGCCTGGAAGCATTAATTACCCTCATTCCTTGCCTGCAACAGGAATTTCGATGGTGGGCACAGGCCTGTCACCTCAACAAGGGACAGCCATTCACTCTACCCACAGCCAGGCAAATCCGTAACAACAGATGCATCAGATTATGCCGGGGGAGCACACATGGCAGGAAAATGTATTCAGGGCACATGGCCCACAAGCATAATGCATCTGCATATTTTCATAGAGAGATGCTAGCTGTTCAGAATGCCCTGACAGCCTTCAAGGATCTTCTCCACCATGGCAAATATTAATAAGGACGGACAATACTACGGTCATGTGGTACATAAACAAGCAGGGAGGCACACATTCCTACCGCTTCTGCAGACGAGCCATGACTTTGTGAGACACAGCATTGACTTATCAAGTATACCTGCAAGCACAATTCCTGCCAGGAAAGAACAATACTCTGGCAGACGAACTAAGCAGAAACCTCATGGATCTCCATGAGTGGAAACTGGATCCACAAGTCTTCAACATGATAACAAAGGAATGGGGATGCCCAGACATAGATCTATTTGCCTCCCCTCACAGCTGCCAACTACAGAGATTCTGCACAAGGACTTAACACAAACAAGCATGGAAAGTGGATGCCCTATCATTCAGCTGGAAATGTCTAACAGTTTACACCTTTCCCCCTCTGCCTCTCCTCCCCAAGGTACTTCTAAAGGTCAGACAAGAGAAGCCAAGAATGATTCTGATTGCACCAGACTGGCCACGCCAGCACTGGTACCCAATCCTATAAAGATTGTCTCAAGGCCCAGCCTGGACATTGCCTCTAATTTCTCACTTACTGACCCAACGAAACAATCCGATTCTGCACAGCCACCTCAGGACCCTAAAACCTGGCAGCATAGCGGATAATGTAACCATTCAAAACACACCTCTCTCTAAAGCAGTGATGGATGCTATTTTGGAGGCTAGGAGGCCCAGTACCAGAAAATCTTATGCAGAAAAATGGAAACGATTCTGTACTTGGAACCAGGTACAAGGAATTGACACATCTGTTCCAAATATTCCTCAGATTTTGCAATACCTAACTGAGATGCAGGACAAAGGCCTATCCTTTTCATCAATTAAAATTCATGCCTCTGCCATTTCAGCTCATTACAATATGGAACCTCCTATTTTTCCCATCCATTGCTAAGGCAGTACATCAGAGTGGCCAAAAACATAAGACCTCCAAGAAGAGCCCCAATACCTGCATGGGACCTCAATTATGTCTTGGAAAAACTCACACTGCCGTCTTTTGAGCCAGCCAATACAGCTGATATAAAGTTTTTATCTTGGAAAACAGTTCTCCTTGCAATAACCTCTGCAAGACGAGTTTCAGAGTTACAGGCACTCATGGCTGTGGAACCATTCATCATTTTCCATCCAGGCAGGGTTTCATTAAAGGACGAACCCAACATTTATGCCTAAGTTACTGTCCAGTGTGGCCCTTAACCAAACCATTCATTTGCCTACCTTTTATCCAAACCCACAGAATAAGGGTGAGAGACTTCTGCATTCTTTGGACATACACAGGCAACTATGCTTCTACTTGGACAGAACTAAAGCTTTCAGAAAAACTGAGCAACTTTTAGTGGCATAGGCTGCAGGATCTCAAGGAAAGCCTATCTCAAAACAGACTATCTCAAAATGGATAGGCCACTGCATTTGTTTCTGTCATTCACAACATGGCAAATCAGTGCTTAAGGGCATTAGGCCTCATTCAACCAGGGCAGCAGCCACTTCAGCAGCCTTTCTCAGAGGAGTACTAACCAAGGACATTTTAGAGGCTGTAACTTGGAGTTCAGTGCACACTTTTACAAAGCACTACCATTTACCTCTCTACTCTAAATCCAGAGCAGGCTTTGCCACTGCAGTTCTGCAGGGCCTTATAGCCTCTACTAATCCTATTTAGACCCAGCCACCCAACCTCAGCTTTGGGATTCAACCCAAGAGTAATGACTGCAACAGTGAAACACGATGAACATAGTACAGTTGTGTACCTACCATAAATGTAGTTGTTCAAGTGTATTCACTGTTGCAGTCCAGGTTACCCACCCACCATCCCCCTTTTCTTTGCTGGGACTTACCTTTACTTCTCTATCTTATACAACCTATGTGGTGTATTTGCTTGTAGATGAAGAAAATGTTTATTTTACTGCATGCATAATTATTGGCATAATTTTTTTAGCCTACCATTTTGGGGGCACCTAACATCTGGGGCAAGAAAAACTGGAGAAAATGGCGTCTGCTGCATCTTTTATACCCCTGGCACATTGACGTCAGGGAAGAGGCGACAGCAACCGACGCCGGACCTAGACTTTGGAATTCAGGCCGACTGCGGGTAGCCTGCCAGCAGGATAACCCAAGAGTAATGACTGCAACAGTGAATACACTCGAACATCTACATTTATGGTAGGTACACAGCTGTACTTTATGTATTAGCACAGTGCATTGCTTCTGAGGTTTCTGACAATTGAAAAAGGATTATGTGGTTGTCCTTAACATAGATGGCATTTTTCATTTTGTATCTTTGAATGATTTAATTTCACTTGAGTTCTTTAATGATACTGTTATTCATATGTAGTGCTCTGAATGCTGTAATGGCAAGTGCTATATTTGGTTTTCCACGTTCATTCAAAAACTTTCCCCTCAGTCATGGCAACAGTGGTATATTTCAGGTAGCTGCTGTCATTCACTGCCAAGCCCTTCTGCCCGTTTGCTGTAATGGAAGCAGTAGTGTGTTCCAACTGAATGTCATTGATAGCCAAACACCCAGACCTGATCACTGTAATTATAGCAAAAGGAAAAAAAATGCTCACCTCACATAGTAACAGAACACTGATGGCTAGCCTGGTCCTGTTACTCTTCGCCAAAGGGGATTAAATGGAATGCTGCCTTACTCATTCATCCATTTATTTGCTGATTACCAGCCAGTGGTAATGAGGATAATTGGATAATGAGCGACTTCCTCGCTGTGTTCATAATGTTCACTATTTCAGAACTGTCTGTTGGTAAGAAGCCCATTGGTCAGCCTTACTTTCAGATCTCTTCATCCTTCCCTGTCCTATTCCAGCAGACTCTTCCCACATGGATGTTAGCATGTCAGTTTCATACAGAGACATTGTCTGGTGCCACCTTCAGATCATTTGTCATGGTTTAATAGCCTAACCCCTTGGTTGAGTAATCAGTTCATCCGTTCAGCGTTCTTCCAGAGTTCCAGTTAAGTGCCCCATTGGGGAAAAGTTCTCATCTTTTTATTGTGTATTTTTACTGTTTGGCTGTTGCATATGTTTGTTTGCAAGGGACTGTTTAGATTTTGATTTCTGTTTTCTAGTAATTGCTGTTTTTGGAGGTCATTTCTGTTGCACTTTGTAAGGCCTTACTATGTCTAGGCTCAAAGGAATAATTTCCTTAGTTGCAATTTGCTCCCCAACATTTCGGATGAAGTACTCTGGGTAGTTTTTAATCTGCCAACTGTTTGCATTTCCAAAAACATATGATGATCTTCGTGTTTCATTGTTGCAGTCATCACACTTGGGTTATCTGCCTGCAAGGTAGCCCTCAGTCGGCCCGAATACCAGAGTCTTGGGATTTCTGCGTCGGATGCAGTCGCCTCTTCCATGATGTCAGCCAACGCCATTACATCAGTCTTTCTTGCTGAGAAGGAGCCCGAAGCAGAAGCAGTTCGCAAGTGCCGGTCGGCCGCTACCTGAAATTTTCAGTTTTCAAGTTTCAAACCTGAAGTCTTTTAAAGCTAACTACCCCATTGGGAATAATTTTTTCTTGCTCTAAACGATGTCAGAAAAAGTTAACAATTGTTTTGCCTTTGGAAAGAAAATACCTCAGAGGTTTTCATTCTTACTGCATCACCTGTTTAGGCCCAGACCACGACGTCCCTTGCTGTCGGTTTTGTGCCTTGTTTAACGCCCAAACCATTCATCGTTGGGCCATCTTTGTCGCTAAATTCTTTTGCTGTCGTTCTCCCTATTCCAAAATGGCTTCGATAAGCCATCCGACTACCGATCTTATGAAAAAACGTAAAGATAATGACAGACAGACCGCATCGATCCAAAACTGCTGATGCTTTCGTTAAGCTAGTCGTCAGTCCGCCATTACTCAGTGAGGCACCTTTGTAGCCCCTGATGTCCACTTCTACAGATTTGCAGGCCTCTGCTGAGATCCATTCGGAGTCCGATATGCCGCAAGATGCTTCTTCGACTATGGAACTTGCGGATGTCTCTACCTTGGATGGGTCCAGAGCCGCTGTGCAGACACTGGCTTCTGAGGGTGTATTATGACCTACAGATGTTTGAATTAAACCGACAACTTTGTGAGTTTTTCAGACCCAGAGTACGCAGTACGCCTAGAAAACAGACAACCAAAGCACATGCTCAAGCTCCCACGCCACAAAAATGTGTAGAGTGGCTGCAGACCTTATTACCCTAATTAGGAGAAGCCAGCCTTCCCCTGCTAAGAGGCAAATAATTGAGTTTCATTCTGATTTTACAGACCAGGAGTTCGATGGCTCTGACCCTTCTGATTAGCAGGACATACCCTTAACCTATGAGGATTCAGATGCAGGGGAATCCATTCCCTCTGCCTCCCCTCGAGAGGATTTTTCTTTTGGTGAAACCTTGCATACTTTGAGAGAGCATTTCCGCTGGGAATGCCAGGACTACCCTCAGTCCAAAAAGAGACTCAATAATTTTTAGAGTTGCCTCAGCACAGGACTGGATGTTGTAGATGATGTCTTCATGGAATCCACTCTTATTCCAGACACTTTACCACCACCCCCTAGAAAACCTGACAGGTACCACAGAGTACCTGATTCTCACAAATTTCTCTTTAAGAATCCTACTGCGGATCCAGAGACCATTTCCCAGGGACCTAAAAGTATTAAGGCTACTACAGCCAAAAATCCACAGGGATATTCCAGAGTTTTAGACAGTTGGGGTAAGAAGGTATATACCTCTGCAACTCTTGCCATCAGGGCATTCAGTTTCCAGTTTCACATGTTAAGGTACCAGCAACATGTTATGGAACTAATTAAACAAAAAATGGTGTTACTTCCTGAATGTGCAGAAAATAAAGATTTACAAGAGTTAATGCATTCTGCAAACCAAGTTAGTAAGCATACTTTGCAGTGTGGCTTTGATGCCCTAGACGCATCTTGCAGGGCTGCAGTCACTGGATCTGTACTGAGAATGCATGCTTGGCTGAAGGAACAAACCTTGCCAGATCATGTCAAATCAAAATTACTAGACGCTCCTTTAAATAAGGACGGTTTGTTTGGCACCAAAGCAGAAGAGGTTCTTAAAAAGAATCTAAATCTATGCAAACTGTTAAAGAATTCTTACAAGTGCAGCCACCTAGATTCAGTAGGCATTGGCCTTCTAAAAACTGGTCCTTTCCAGCCCCTTCCAGGCCTTCTCAGTCCAAACCCAGGGGAAATAGACCACCCAGCCTACAGTCTCAGGGTATGTAGAGATCTAAACAATGGAGTGCCCCCACCTCAAAAACAGGGGGTGGTAAGCCCACCCCCTTATGGAAAAAGTTCACAATGACTTTTCAGTTATCCTTCCCAGTTACTTGTGCCCCTAGGAGGAAAACTTGCCTTTCATGCAAAAAACTAGATGTCCATACTCGTGACTGATGGATCCTAAACATTGTATCCCAGGGGTACAGATTCTACTTTCATTCACTGCCAATGCCAAGCGGGTTTCCAGACCTTCCTCCAGACCAGTGGGCATAAGCTCAAAAGCAAGTTCTTTCCCTGCTCAATATCAGGGCTATTCAACCTGTTCCAGTAGAACAAAGGGGACAGGGTTTTATACTCCAGACTGTTCCTGGTGCCCAGAAAAGAGGGCTCTTGGCGCCCAATCCTGGATCTATCAATTCTCAACACCTTTCTGGTGGTCCCAAAATTTAAAATGCTTACCCTGTAACAGCTTCTCCCTATGCTAGTCAAGGATGCCTGGTTAGTCACCCTAGTCTTAAAAGAAGCTTATCTGCACATCTCCATAAGTGAGTCTTGCAGGAAATATCTATGCTTCAGGGCAGGATCTATGCACTATCAATTCTCTGCACTTCCCTTTGGCTTATCTACTGCACCTAGCGTATTCAGAAAATGCCTGGCTCCAGTCATTGCATACTGCAAGCAGAGGAATATCCAAAGTTTCCCATACTTGGACGATTGCCTGATTCAGGTGGACAGTCAGGAATTGCTACTAGACCTGGCATTTGTAAAAAGACTCCTAACTTCATTGGGGTACACCATCAATGAAAAGAAATCACAACTGGTGCCCAGTCAGAATTGTATTTCTGGGAGCAAGCTTGAACACAACTTCCCAGATGGTATTTCTCACTCCAGAAAAACAGATCAATTTGACCAACTACATCAAACAAATGGCCACCAAAACCCAGGTATCTACAAGGAAAATACTGCAAGCCCTAGGGTTCATGGCCTCATGCATTCTGCTAATTCCATATGCAAGACTGCATATGAGGAAACTTCAATGGTACTTGAAAAGTCTTTGGTGCCAACATTCTCAGGACCTGGAAACAGTCATTCCTGTCGTACCTTGTCTAAGGCAGAGTTCCTTTGGTGGGCAGAAGCATGCAACCACAACAAGGGACTGCCTTTCACTCAACCCCTAGCCGCCCAAACCTTGACAGCAGATACATCAGACTATGCATGGGGGAATCACATAGCAGGCAAATGCATTCAGGGCAAGTGGAGCCCAGGACAGATTCTCCAGCACATCAGTCAAAAAGAGATGCTAACTGTACAGAATAGTCTGTCAGCCTTCAAATACCTAATCCTTCCAGGACAGCTGCTGATAAAAACAGGCAACAACACAGTTATGTGGTACATAAACAAGCAGGTTAGCCAAGACCCTGTGGAACACAGCCTTGAGCAACCAAGTGCATCTACAAGCTCATTTCCTGCCAGGCAAACAAAATTCACTGGCAGACGACTTAAGCAGAAATCTCCTAGACCCACATGAGTGGAAATTGGAGCCCAGCACCTTCAACCTTCTAATCCAACAGTGGGGGACACCGGAGGTGGACCTCTTTGCCTCCCCCGAGAACCACCAGTTGAGCAAATTCTGCACTAGAAACCCTCATAGCAGGGCCTGGAAGGTGGATGCTTTATCCTTCAAATGGGAAACCTGTCAATTTATGCCTTTCCCCCTCTGCCCCTCCTCTCAAAAAGTACTACTCAAGATCAAACAGGACAGGCCAAGGGCGATTCTTATTGCCCCAGACTTGGCCATGCCAGTACTGGTACGTACTCTTACACAGTCTGACAACAGTGCCACCCTGGCACCTTCACCAAACACCTTCCCTGCTGTTTCAGCAGGAGGGACATATTTTGCATCCACAGTTGCAAACCCTAAACCTTGCAGCCTGGCTTATCCTCTGAATGCACCACCAGCAACCCTCAGCAAACAGGTGCTGGACATCATTCTTGAGGCCAGAAGGCCTAGTATTAGGAAATCCTATGATGAAAAGTGGAAAAGATATTGTTCTTGGAATCAGTCTCAAGGAAAGAACACAGCAGTACCCTCCTTACCTCAAATCCTGGATTACCTGGCAGAGCTACTCCACAGAGGCCTATCCTTCTCCGTTAAGATTCATGCTTCTGCCATCTCAGCTCATTATAATACTGAGCCACCTCTATTTTCTTCCCCTGTCATCAAACAGTTCCTGAGAGGGACTATCAACTTAAGCCCCCTAGGAGAGCACGCACCCCTGCCTGGGACCTTAATTTTGTACTGGAAAAGCTCATGTTTCCGCCTTTTGAACCAGCTTCTTCAGCAGAGTTAAAATTCCTCTCTTGGAAAACAGCTTTGCTTTTAGCCATAACTTCAGCAAGAAGAGTGTCTGAGTTAGGCACTAATGGCTAAGGAACCCTTCATTGTTTTCCATGCTGACAGTTTCCCTCAGGACTAACCTGTGCTTTATGCCTAAGGTGATGTCCAGTGTGGCTTTAAACCATTCCATCCATTTACCAACCTTCTTCCCTAATCCTCAGAGTAAAGGGGAAAGGATCCTGCACTCCTTGGATGTGCACAGACAGCTCAGGTTCTACCTTGACAGGACTAAATCTTTCAGAAAATCTGACCAGCTGCTAGTCAGCTTTGCTACAAGGGCAGAGGGCAAGGCCATTTCAAAGCAAACCATTTCCAAATGGATAGCACACTGTATCCATTTCTGCTGAAAGCATCATGGAAAACCTACCCCACAGGGGATCAGAACACATTCCACTAGGGCTACTTCCACCTCTACAGCATTTCTCAGGGGAGTCCCTACCAGGGACATTCTGGAAGCAGCAACCTGGAGTTCTGTACACACCTTCACCAAGCAATTACCACTTACCTATTTTTTTCTAAATCCAGAGCTGGATTTGCTGCAGCAGTCTTACAAGGTCTGCTAGCCAGCCCCAACACTTCTTGACTGCCTCCACCCTTACTCAGCTTTGGGAATCAACCCAAGTGTGATGACTGCAACAGTGAAACATGAAGAACATAGTACAGTTGTGTACACTTACCATAAATGTCGATGTTTGAGTGTATTCACTGTTGCAGTCCTGGTTTCCCTCCCTCCAACCCCCTGGTTTTCTCTGTCCTTCTCCCTATCCCCTCTATGGCTGTTTTTAATGGCAGTGGTATTTACTTTTTACTGGTGGTGTTCCACACATTATACTAGCTTCCTATTTGGGGAGCTCCTGACATTTGGAGCAAGAAAAACTGATGTAATGGCGTCTGCTGCCTGTTTTATACCCGTGACGTCATGGAAGAGGTGACAGCATCCAACGCCAAAATCCCAAGACTCTGGTATTCGGGCCGACTGAGGGCTACCTGCAGGCAGATAACCCAAGTGTGATGACTGCAACAGTGAATGCACTCGAATATTTACATTTATGGTAAGTGTACACAACTGTACTTTCTCAGTTACCTGTCTTTCCCATCCACACCTCCGGCATTTGCTGCCTATCTAAAGAAGCATTCTCTGTCATTTTGGGATGTGATGCCCCTGTACTGGCCCAGTAATCAAGGAGCCTCAATCCTCACCACTGACAACAGTGGGGGATATACACACTGGGAGGATTTCAAACACAACACAGTAAAGTGCAATTTCTCTTAAGAGCACACAGAGATCGCAGTCCATCTGGGGCTGGTTTCTCCCTCTTTCTCCAGATCCCCAATAAGATTCCTCACTGGCACAGCTATAGAGTTGAGATCTCAGCTAAATGGCCAAGCTAAAACCTCCAGTACCCTCTTTGTCCAACCAGTGATTTATGTCCCTGCCCAAGTAGTTGACACACACACACATTTTGAGATTTGATTTACACACACACACACACACACACACACACACACACACACACACCTGGGAAAGGCTGGCACAGGTTTACTTGCTATGTCCCCTTCTACCAAGACTATAAGGTAATTTTCACTACCACCAGCCAACTCTTATCAGCTACTTTAAGGCCCTTAACAAAGGGTGTGAAATCTTACTGTGTAATGTTACTATAAATCCAAATGGTAGTTTGACAAAGCCAGGCTGTTAAGAGTGGGCCTGTACAGTGTTACCAAATAGATATGCAAGTACTCTTAGAGCTTAAATATCTCTAAACAGATCAGCCACAATTGAAAAGTTTAAATATATTTAATAATAAATACTAAAACAAGAAGAAAACATTCAGTAAATTGTCACAGTAACTTCAGAGTTCAAAATCACAGGAAATATTTAAAACAACATTGCAGGACAGTCTCAAATAAAGAAAACATCTAAGCTATACTTTACAATATTCCCATCTGAATCTAAAGGAGTTACTATGCCCTAAAAACAAACTTAGAGCAACACACAGGCAGAAGTGCTGAGTGGATGTTCTTGTTAGATCCAAGACAAAATGCAAAATGACCTCTCCCTCTCTTACAGAGTTTTCTTAAATTAATGTCAAATATTACTGGTGGGTTAGCTTTGATGACATCACTTTTTCTCACCTGACTTTTAGTTCCCAGGTTAAACCCCCTTTGTCAGAAACTAACAGCATTTTTAGCATCTCCCTGTGAAAAAATACATATCTCTAAGATGTTTGCAGACCCTGGAAGTCATAAAACAATAAAACACTTCTGCATCTCAAATCTAGCAATTACTGCTCTTTCAAGACGATACAAAAACCTCTAGGTCTAGAGAATTGTGTCTGCTACTGCACTGAAGCTGAGAGATAACATCTTTTATTTATGGCCCAGCAATTATAAAAAAAAATAATTTTAACTATATTCTTGATGTTTTGCAAGTTAATCCTCTATATTCTAGTTCCCACTGCTAAATTGTGTATATTTACACAATTACAATAGTTTATAAATATTTCTGAACCAAGCCAGCAGGGCATGTTCGCTCAGTACTTTACACATGCTTCTGTATAAATCATATCAGTATTCACAAGTGACATAGAATTATTTACAAAATTCCAGCTAGCTGGGCTAGCATTATTTCCCTTTGTCAAAGGGGGTATAAAATTGCCTATGCAAATACTTCCAAACAAAAATCAAAATTGTCTGAACTTTGTTTTATATTTGGGATCATGCACAGGTCATCCCATTGCTACTTGTAAAAATTCCTTTTTCAGTTTCACTTTCCAGTATTTTCTAACCTTCTCAGATTGATTCTTCTAGTTATGTAGTATTTTATAAGTCCTAGTAATTATCCCTTTTTAACATTGCTTCTGTTCTCTCTTCTGTCAGAGCTGGTCTTTCAGTTAGCATTCCCCTATCCCTTTCTTTTCTTTTGTCTGTTCTTTATTAATAAAACAGACAAGCACTGGAAAGCTACAAACCAAAGAAAAAAGCACTGAAAGCAGTCAAGAACACGAGTCCAACTGACTAGTACAAGAATTTAATAAATTGAAGTGCTTTTCGTTTGGATTAGATGACATTAATTGTGATTATTTAAATGTATGTAAAGTTGTTTAAGGTTTTTTAAAACTGTTTTTCTGAGGAAGTTTGCTTAAGGAAGCAAACGAAAAGCGCTTCAATTTATTAAAGTCTCATACTAGTCAGTTGGACTCATGTTCTTGACTGCTTTCAGTGCTTTTTTCTTTTGTTCTTTATTAATCTCCGGTAGGGAAGGCAGTTTGTAACCTGCAGTCCTTGCTTCTGCTTGGCCTCATCCCACTGTATTACCTTTCCCTTTCTAGTTAGTTGCTTCCAGTGCCTTGATACCTTTGCTAATTTTCTCCAGTAAATTCAAGCCTCTTCTTATCTATTTTCTATACCTATGTTTACGTTATTCTGTATTTTATAAAACCCTTTTCCATTCCCTTGTTGGCTTACATCATGGAATATTTTTTGTTACTTTATAAGTTTAATATTCTGTTTGGTTGTTTTCCCTAAGGACCTACATCCAGAATCTTACTCTCTCCTTATTTCTCAAAATACCCTCCCTGTTTCATAGTCATCCTTTTCCACTTTGATTTACAACCGTCTTGTTGTATTATTTATGCGAGCCTTAACTGTGTAGCTTTAATGTAACAATTTAAATCAAATAATCCTAAATCACCTTTTGTCCTTTTTGTGGGCTATAACCTCTCCATTGGTTGATAAAAAATATATATATGCCTAACCCATATATAAACTTAAAGGGATAAACACATTTTCACTGCTTGTATTATTTTATCCATTATAAAGAGCCTTCGCTTACTAAATGTTTGCATTATACTTTCTGTCCCCATATATTTTTAGCTGCTTGCCGTAATAAATTCATTTTAATCCCTACATCTAAATATGTCATCTCATATCCTCATAACCAATTCATATACACTTTTTTGTTTTCTCTTCATTAATTTTATGTCCTGAAAAGACTTGAAATTGTCTCAAAATGTACCACATCACTGAAAATGTCATTTTCTAGGTTTATCAATTACAAAGTATTATCTGCAAAATAAAGATAACTTTTCTTGATTACCATACCATTTCTGTCCTTAAATTTCTGAATCCCTTATTTTTGCCAATAGTTCTAAATTTAAAGCAGTTAAAGGGGAAAGGACATTCCTACTTCATTCCTCTGTTCAAACAAAGCTTTTCAGAGATTAACCCACCCATCTTAATATTCAACTCCAAACCTTCATATAGCCTCCCAATTATCTGTGTTATTCTGTAAGGGAATGCAGTTTGCTACCAGTTTCCTACTCGTAAAATCCTAGCTGACTCTATTGAATGCTTTCTCTGCTTCAAGGCTCACCAACAATAGTGGTGTTTTCTCATTCTGCTTCCCTGCGGATCAGCGTGCTTCTTGTTAATGTTTGTCTTCCTTCCACAAAACCACACTTATCCATATCTATCAACTTTAACACCTATTACATTCTCTTAACTAAAGACACAAGCACTTCATAATCATGGTTTAAAACTGAAATGTGGCTATATAAAGCTGGATCTGATCGGCCTTTATCCTCTAGGTACAACAGCCATCACAGCTTTCTTCCATTATGCTTGTACCCCCCCCCCCCAAGTTTTAAAACGCTGTTAAACAAGATCTCCTAGATCTTGAAGACCACAGGTAAAACAGACACTTTATCACTAAGCTGTGCTAGAGAGGGAACTTGGTAATGCTAACAGCCATCCTAGAAATGGCATGTGGTAGGATAGGGGAAAGTGACTGGTTCATTTTTTTAATGACTCTACAGTTGAGAAATTATTTCCATGTTTTTAAATTCCACTGAAATTGAGATGTAGATCTTACTGTTTCATTCATTTATTTTTTTTCATAGGTGTTGGAGTAGACAATGAAGGCATCTTGGTATTAGGAGCAACAAATATTCCTTGGGTACTAGATTCCGCCATCAGGAGAAGGTGGAGTATATACGTTTGTTAAGCTCTGATATTATGATTTAGGTTTCTGGTTTTGAAAATTTTTAAGTTGCAAATAGCATCTCACTGTGAAATCTGATTTTTTTTCCTTTAAGTAAACTGCTGACTTGAAGAAAGATTTATAATTTTAACCAAGTATTTTGTTGCATGTACCTATCGTTTTCTTTTTTTTTTTTTTTGTATGGAATGTGTTTTTTTTTTTTTTTTTTTTAGCAAGAAGCATTTTCATTAAATTATCATGTATGACAGAGGCAACCATGCATTTATATAAATGACAGTAAATCCTACCGAAACAAGTTCAGTTGCAAACATTATACATTACAAACCATGCCGACACAACCATAGCTGCAAACATTATATATCACTTATTATATATGAAATTGTTGTCGGTCAAACATTACATAGCTCACTCAAATCCTAACTTCTTTTGAACCTTGTTCCTCCTATGCATGTATATTTTTCTCAGACAGGTGGCAGCAGTGGCTAAATGTTTATATTTCTGTTTTTAGACCATCTCTAGAAGTAAACATTTTAATTCCACCTAAGGTCCTTTCAGTGGTTTTGCCTGCACTGATCCCTTCTGGACTGGACTGCTGTAATTACCTTTACCATAGCCTGTGTTGTAGTGACTTGCTGCAGCAGAACTCAGCAGGCAGGGTTTTAGCTTCCTTGCCTCAACCTAGACATATAATGCCATTTTTCTATGTTGTGCATTAGCTGTTATTAGCTAACCATTTAGTGTTTTACAGTCTTACTCTAATGTAGCTTTCTGAACACAGCTCAAGTCCTACAGTTTAAAAGAGCTGCTGATTTTCTGTTGATCTTCCATCTCCCAATAGGTGGGTGTGTGTCTAGGGTTGCCACCTTTTCAAATGCCCAAAGTGGGACATTTTTGGTATAAACGTCAGATTTTGCTGGCCAAAACATACCCATGGCCAGTACAAATGACAGAACTTCACTTTTTTGCCTACATAAAAGCTTATTCTTGTAACATTTTAGTTGCTTATTCTTTTTCTTATAACATGTAGGTGTTTCAGATACAGAATAACTGTTTTATGCAGCTATTACATAACATATAGGAAATAAGTTTGCCCTAAAATCTCAGGACATTTGCCATTTTTACAATTTTTTTGCAGGACACAACTGCCCAAAGAGGGACTGTCCCTCGCAAAGTGGTACAGGTGGTAACCCTATGTGGGTCTGCTTGTGATGCACAAGGCTAGTCTAGAAACATCTCAATCACTGTTTGCCAAACAGCTGTCCATCCTGTGGAACTCACCTAGTTTCTGTCAAGGGTGACACAGTAGCATGTTATGCAAAGTCACTGGTGACTTGTTTATTTATGCAGTCTTTATAGCATGAGCTAAATTAGTAATTGTAATGTTTTAATGTACTTTTATTATTTTTGAGTTTATTAGTAATGATTTTTTTTATTTTTACATTTTTGCTGTATTTCAACAGTTAAGTACTCAAATTAAAAGATTTCTTCCCACCCCAGCTACAGCTTAATCTTGGTGGTTCATACTGCTTACCATGATACAGATGTCACAAAAGTCACCACTTGCTATCCTTTTTCTAGAAGTTGAGAATTACTGTTGAGCAAGATTATTACAGATACCAATGTCCTATGTCAGTGTTGCAGTATCCTAGGCAGAAGGGATCTCCTGCCCAGGGCAGCCCAACGCTTGACCAGTATACGAAAGCTTAATGATGATCTGTGCATTGTACATCACATTTATGCTCCTAACCCAGAAAGTAGGGCATAAAAGGAGTGTACGGACACAACTGCCCAGAACTTCTTTACTTCCTCGCCGCAAGCTTGAGAGCTGCTTTCCCTAGCTGGTCTGAACACCTTGTTGTACTGAATATTTAACAACCAGATAAGTGCCCCGTTGGGGTTTATTTATTTATTTTTTAACTTTTCTTGGTTTTTGTATTTTATTTTGATGCCTAGAGTTCATGCCATCCAAAAAGGGAAAATGTCAGCGTGGGAGGCAAATTCTCCATAAGGATTGTCACAAACAGCATCTTTTTAGTTTGTGTGCTTGTCACAACTGTACCTCTTGTAGTATCTGTAAGGCATTTGTGCCAAAGACACACTGAAGCCATTTGTCTTCCCTGGCCATTTATCTTGAAAACCAACGGTTTAAACAGTTAGCCCAGGGTACTATAGCAGAATCCTTTAACCCCGATATACTCCTGTTAGGTAAGAAGGCGGCCAAGAAGTCTCGGCCAGATTCAGTAGCTGTCCAGCCTCCACCAGATGTCCTTCTTGAAGCAGGTAATAGCTCTGTAGGTTGTTCAGTGTCTACATCAGGTTCCTCTACCGCGATTCTGCCAGAGACACCATCATGGATCCATCTTTCTGCACATCCTCTGAGGCTTTCTAGGTATTTTCTCCAGACATCAAGGGGGGACCACAGTTTATTATCTCAGAGAGCCCTAGAGTGATTCCACAGATATTGGTCAGGGAGGAGGTTCCAGGTTCTCTTCTCAAATCTTGCCAAGGGTCAAAACATCCAGTATTTGTTAGGGCTGATGTCCCTTCCAAGAAAAGACAAAAACTGAAGCGTGTTTTGGTCCATCATAAGGATCCTGAAACGGAATGGCAGGAGTTTACTGAGTGCTTGTTTTTTGCCTTGATGGTCCTAAAGCTTCCTCAAGGCATTTCGGTACCTGCTCCTCCGTGGACCTCTACTTTTTCTAAACAGCTTAGGGAACCAGATTCCTCAGATGGGGATTCATTGTCTGATGAGAGGTCTTTGCCCTATTCTTCACAGATGCCTTTGCCTTTAGCTTATGGTTCTGATAACGAAGAGTCTGTTAGCCCCAAGTCTCCTTTTGAATTGTCGTCCTTTAAGGACACAATTGGTAGGATGATGCAATACTTTGTGGAATTCTTCTCTAGTGTCTGATATTCAGAAAAGGTATGAGTTCTGATGTTGTCACTCTTCATTTTATCCGTGACATACAGGTCCAGTTTGTATATCTGAACCGACTCACCTGTTACTAAAGCTCGTGCCAGCCAAAAACTCTCGAGTTTCACCTCTACCCACAGTCCCTTTCTCCCAGTTATCTGCGATCTCA
Source organism: Protopterus annectens (assembly GCF_019279795.1). Lineage (NCBI taxonomy): Eukaryota > Metazoa > Chordata > Ceratodontiformes > Protopteridae > Protopterus > Protopterus annectens. The sequence continues at coordinate 927,192,018 of NC_056731.1, forward strand.
CTTGCTGCTCTTCCAAACAGTCGCATTTTGTCAGAGCTCTCTAGTTTCCTTTTTTGCTTGGATAATATTGTCTTAAGTTTTCTTTATTTTTTCTCTGTTGTTCCTCTACCCTTTAGCTACCATTTTTTCTCTTACACGTAAGTGTATCTGATGATGTTAAGTTGTCAATCTCGCCTTCATTCTTGCTGGATGGGTTCGGAGCCGATCCTCGGCTCCGACTCGGCACTTGCTTAGCTTGAGAACTCCTTTTACCAGCTCGAGGCAACCCTATATCCCATGATGCAAGGCGAGACTACCTCAGATCTCGTTTGCCGCTTTGCGAAGAGGTCTCTTTTTTGCCAGCTCAGGTGAGTTTGAATTTTCAAACAATTTAGTCAGGGTTTTTTCTCTCCCTTTCTCTTTTTTTATAGTCAGATAGTGTGTAGTTCTCTACAGCCCACCCTGTTTCCCCTTTATTTAAACTTCTAGTTATATAGCTAAGTTTATATCTGTTAGGCCTAGGCCTCTTTCTCTTAATCCCTCGGTGTCTGTGTTTTTGGGATTAATAGTGTGATTGTTTAGTGTGTGTGAGTGTTGTTTTTACTTAGACTATGTCTAGGGAAGGAAAGGTCTCAGGCTTCAAGAAGTGTGACTCGTGCTGTCAGAAAATGTCTCTGACAGACGGTCACACTTCTTGTGTTTACTGCCTGGGGCCTTTACACCTGCAGGACTCCTGTGTCATATGTCATTCTTTTAGCCAGAGAGTCCTGCAGGAGAGGAGGAACAAATTGATCCTCTGTGGCTTATTAAAGCCAGAAGGTTCACCCACTAAGACTGGGTCTAGTAAACCTTCAAAGCCACCTAGGTTCAGGCTACAGTTGTTAAGCCTTCCCCGGTGGCTCCGACTCCTTCGGAGTCGAGATCGGCTCCGGCTGGAGCCGATCTTTCTACCTCTGATGTGGTAGTGTCGGTTCCTACCGGCTCCGACACTCAATCTACTGTTGCCTTGTCGGCTCCAGCTGGAGCCGACGTGTTACCCAGTATCGGAGCCGAGAAGCCTTCGGCTCCATCTGGAACCCAGAGGACGTCGGCTCCGATGGCTTTGTCCAAGAAGAGATCTCTCGGTCCCCTTCTTTGGAATCGATCCATTCGGCTCCGAGATCTCCTCTTTTATCGGAACGGAGTCATCGGAGGCGATCTTCGAGATCTTCCAGGCTGTCTGACCACGATTTAGAGAGGGTGGTAAGCAGGCTGTTGAAGTCACAGGCACTCGCCCAAATGCTCCATAGCCCGTCTCAGCAGACTTCGGCTATTGCTCTTCCCCTTGAACTTCCTCCTCCGACTCCCCTCCAGAGTTCGGAGCCGGAGCTTCTCGGGACAGCGACCGTGTCGGCGCCGGAACCGATACACCCCCTTTCGGCTCCGTCGTCTTCGGCTCCGATCTCCTCCATGAGACCTTCCTTGGAGGGATCCGGTCGTAGAGTTTCCCTTGTCGGCTCCGAGGGGGCTAGTGGCATCGGACCCTTGTCCGACCCCACTCTCCCTCTCGGGGCTTCAGCTTTGGTAAGCTCAGCACCGACATCGGCCTCAGAGCCTTCTCTCCCAGTGGAGCCGGGAATTCCTATTTCCTCGGAACGGGAATATTCTGGCCTCCCTGGGAGAGGAGCCTTTGAGGTGATGAGGAGTGTCCTGGCACCTGAGCCAGGTCAACGGTCCATCCCTTTAGCTCCTCCCTCTTCGATGCCTGCTGATGTCTCTTGCCAGCCTCTTCCTCTCAGGCCCAGGGATCCATCGCCCCAGGTTTCCCCATTGGGAATAACTTCCTCTTCCGAGGTTTCTCCTGATCCTGCACGGGAACCCCCTCGAAAGAGGACGTGTAAGAGGAAACACACAGACTCCCCTGAGTCTACAACATCTGATACCGACTTAGATGAGTCGGAGGGTTCCCCATGGTCCCCCGCTGAGGATGTCTCCTTTTCAGACATCCTTGAACTCCTCAAACGGAGGGGGAACTGGCCTTCCATTGACCCCTCCGAGGATGAGTCGGTATACCTGGAGGCTTTTGGATCCCGACCCTCCACCTCCTGGGTGTCTCCGCCTTTCGACCCACTTATGCAGGTAGTGGCTCGGAAGGCGTGGGCAGCTCCAGATTCTGTGGAACCGGTCCCTAGGAGGCCATCCAAATTTATTACGGCCCCTTCAGACAAGCAGTTTCTTTCTAAGGGCGTCTCTGTGGATGCTATGGTGGTGGCGGCGGCCACCAAGAAGGAACCTGCGGATCCTTCAGTGCCTGTCCATCCTCCTAACAAAGATTTTAGGACCATGGACAGGTATGGCAAGCGGATGTTTTCTTCAGCGACCTTTGCCATGCGTTCGCTGAACTGCCTTTGTCATTTCAGCAGACTTCAAAGAGATATTCTCAAGGAGCTAGGTGAAGTGGTTCAGGATCCTTCAGCTGCTGGGGCTCAAGACAAGATGGCCTCACAGCTAGCAATCCTAAATTCTTTAACCAACTCCTCCATGCGGCTCATATCCTATGCAGCCGATGGAGCGAGTAGAGCCGCAGGCACAGGAGTGGCTCTTAGACGTCAAGCCTGGATGCGGCTTTGTAATTTCACGGACCCCTTTAAGGCGTCCTTCACCAATACCCCCTTTGACGGTTCGGCTTTGTTCGGACCTCAGGTGAAGGAAACCTTGACCAGGTGTGAGCAAGACGGCAAAACTCTTTCTGCCGTAGGAGTCCATTTTTCCACTCCTTCTAGACCCTATCCCAAGGGTCAGAAGGGAGGAAAGATGTGGTTCCGTAAAGCCCAAGGAGCAGCGCCAGACACGCGTGGTCAGTTTACCCCCAGAGGCAGAGGGGGTAACAATAATAGACGCCGCCCTAGAGGCAGGGGGGGGTCCTCAGAATCAGGGCAACAGGGAGTCTCTTCCTGAGAAGCCCTTTCAGCATCCCTGAGGTGTTGCCCGACTGTCCACCCTTGGAGGCAGTCGGGGGAAGGATATCGCTGTACCCAGTAGCCTGGCGTTCCCTTTCACAAGATATGTGGGTACAGTCGATCATATCCGAGGGTTACAAAATCCCTTCGAAGGTATCCTACCTCACCAATCCCTTCCAGACATCTCACCCGGTCAAAGGGATTTGGCAAAACAGGAGGTTTCAAAGCTCCTAGAAAAAAGAGCCGTCCAGTCTGTTCCAGCAGACCAGGTAGGATCCGGCGTCTACTCGAGATTCTTTTTGGTCCCCAAAAGGACGGGAGATTGGCGACCTATTTTAGACCTGAGCAATCTAAACAGATTTGTCAAGAAGGCAAGATTCCGGATGGTCACGCTTCAGTCCATTCTGCCCTTTCTGGGCAAGGACAACTGGATGTGCTCGATAGACCTTCAGGACGCGTACTATCACATAAAGATACACAGGCGCTCCAGGAGGTTTCTCCGCTTTCGGCTAGGGACCAGTCATTATCAATTCAGAGCCCTGCCCTTTGGCCTCACTTCAGCCCCCAGAGTGTTTACCAAATGCATGGCAGTGGTCACAGCTCATCTGAGACGTCAGGGATTCCAGGTGTTTCCTTACTTAGACGACTGGCTCCTCTCCGCCACCACCAAGCATCAGCTTCTTCAGAGCAGAGACTACACTCTGCAGCTTTGCAAAAGGTTGGGAATATCGGTGAATTTCGAAAAATCTTCTCTGCTGCCTTGCCAATCTATCACCTTTATAGGCGCAGAATTAAACACCGTCAGTATGTTAGCCAGACTAACAGATCAGAGAATTCTGGACATCCAAAAATACGTTCGGATTTTATTGCAGAGCAGCGAAGTCAAAGCCAGATTGGTTCTGAAAGTTCTAGGTCTTATGGCTGCGGCCATTGTACTTCTACCATTAGCTCGCTTCCACATGCGTCTTCTGCAGTGGATGTTATTCACTCAGTGGTCGTTCCAGAACCTTCCTATGAGGCACGAAATCTTGGTTACACAATCGTGCAGGACTCATCTAACCTGGTGGGTATCTTCCCCTCTACTTCATCAGGGCCGACCTTTTGTCCCCCCTCCTCCAGTTGCCACAGTCACTACGGATGCCTCTCTGATCGGGTGGGGGGGGCATTATCAGGGCAGGATGGTCCACGGGACTTGGCAACCCATCGAATACCATCTGCACATAAATGTCCTAGAGATGAGAGCGGTGCTTTTAACGTTGCAAGCCCTCAACGACTTTCTTCCCACGGGGACTATTGCAGTTCAAACGGACAACATGTCTGTGGTCTGGTACATCAACAAGCAGGGCGGAACCAGGTCCTATCCTTTGTGTCGAGAAGCTCTCAGACTTTGGCAATGGGCAATCTCCTCTCATCGGTTTCTGATAGCAACGCACATCCCCGGCAGGTCCAACCTCTTAGCGGACAGACTGAGCAGAGCCATTCTCATGCCTCACGAGTGGTCTCTCAATCAATCGATAGTGGACGAGATATTTCTGAAGTGGGGCACCCCTTGTTGCGATCTTTTTGCTACACCCCTAAACAACAAATGCCCGGACTTCTTCACCCTCTTTCCCCTACCAGGCCAACCCCTGAGAGACTCTCTAACCCAGGATTGGCCCCGGGGACTTCTATACGCCTTTCCTCCTTTCCCCTTAATTCCACAGGTCATTCAGAAAGCTACCGTTTTGAGGGCCAAGTTGATTCTCATTGCCCCTTACTGGCCTCGACAAATTTGGTTTCCAACTCTGCATCGTCACCTCCTGGTGCAGCCTTGGCATCTGGACCCAGTTCCGGATCTTTTGATCCATCAATCGGGTCAACAGCACCGGGCCATTCGTTCTCTCAACCTCACTGCTTGGTTACTCCACTTCCTTCCCTAGCCAGGCTTCCTATGATCTCTGATCCTGTCAGGGATATCTTAATAGCTTCTTTGAAGTCGTCCACCAGAACGGTTTATGCTAGCAAGTGGCGACGTTTTTCCCTTTGGGCAAACTCCAGGCACATTGATCCCTTTACTGCACCTGTACATTCTGTTTTAGATTTTCTAGCTGAAGTTTTTCAGTCAGGATCTTCTTCATCAACAGTCAAAGTTCAACTGGCGGCTATTTCCAAATATCATGTTGGCTTGCAAGATCATAACATTATGTCACATAGACTATGTAAAGCCTTTCTGAGAGGAGTTTTTCTCCTAAAGCCTCCAGTGAAACATCCTCCTCCACAATGGGATCTGAATTTGATGTTAGCATCCTTGATTTTACCCCCCTTCGAACCGTCTGCTTCATGCTCCTTGAAATTATTGACCTGGAAAACTATGTTCTTACTGGCTGTCACTTCAGCAAGAAGGGTATCCGAGATTCAAGCTCTCTGCATCCGTTCCCCTTACTTGGTTTTTCACAAGGACAGGGTATCCTTGAGAACAAATCCATCCTTTCTCCCCAAAGTTGTTTCTCAAACTAATATTAATCAATCCATCGATCTACCAGTTTTTTTCCCAAATTATTCTGACAGAGCTGAACAAAAGCTTCATTTTTTGGATGTCCATCGTCAACTCAGGTTTTATTTGCATAGAACTAAACAATTCAGGAAATCAGACCAATTATTTGTCTCCTATGCAGAAAACAGGAAAGGTCTCCCAGTATCAAAAGTGACCTTATCCAGATGGTTATCTTCCACCATTTCTTACGTGTATTCGCTCAGAGGCAAGCAACTACCCTCAAAACCGAAGGCACACTCAACTAGGAGCCTATCCACTTCTACAGCTTTTCAGGATAGGCTGCCCATTGATACCATTTGTGCAGCAGCTACTTGGGCCACTCCTCATACCTTTGTCTCTCATTGCAAATTAGATTTGGCCTCCAGGGACAGAGCCAGTTTTGGTTCCACAGTACTCAAGAGTCTGTTCCGTTGAGCCACCCGGGATACAGGTGCTAGGACGGTCCCATCCAGCAAGAATGAAGGCGAGATTGACAACTTAACATTTAGAAGTTATGTACCTACCATAACGTTCCATGTTAGTTGTCTTCTCTCGCCTTCTTTCTTGCGTCCCTCCCTCCTTCCCCCTGGCCTGGACAGACCTTGAAGAGTTTCTCTTTATCAGATTCACTCTCCTTAGTTCTTTAGAGAGTCTATCTTAAGGACTTTTTGCCTAGTTCTAGGCTAGTTGTGCTCTTCCTTTGGGATTAGTATTATTGGCAGGGTTATTTAGCTACCAAACGAGATCTGAGGTAGTCTCGCCTTGCATCATGGGATATAGGGTTGCCTCGAGCTGGTAAAAGGAGTTCTCAAGCTAAGCAAGTGCCGAGTCGGAGCCGAGGATCGGCTCCGAACCCATCCAGCAAGAAAGAAGGCGAGAGAAGACAACTAACATGGAACGTTATGGTAGGTACATAACTTCTAATTCTTTGTTTCACTGTTGCAGTCATTACATTTGGGTAATCTGCTGGCAGGTTGTCCTTAGTCGGCCTGATTAACAAAGTCTTGGGTCCTGTGTCTGTTGCTGTCCCTTCTTCCATGACGTCAAGTCGTCAGGTGATAAAACATGCAGCCAATGCCATTACATCAGTATTTCTTGCCGCGTGGTGCCCGAAGCAGAAGCAGTTCGCAAGTGCTGGTCGGCCGACTCCTGAAATTTTCGTTTTCGAGTTTCAGAACCGAACTCGTCAACTGAAAACTAAGTACCCCATTGGGGAAACTTTTTCTTGCTCCTTACCGATGTCAGTAAAAGTTAATTGTATTACTTATGGGAAGCAAATACCCCATAAGGATTTTCATTTGTACTGTATTCCTTGCCTAGGCCCTGACCACAACGTACTTTGCTGTCGGTTTTGTGCTAAATTTAATCAAAGCACTATTAAACATCGGTATATTTTTGCTTCTAAATATTTTGGCTCGAGATTTAACTATCCAGAAATATCGTCAGTTAGCAATCCAGCTACCAGAATACCTAAAAAACGCAAAGAAAAAGACAGACCGTCAAGGTCCAAAACCGACGATGCTTCTCCTAAGCCATTCGCCGGTACTCAGTGAGGCGCTTTCGCAACCCCTGATACCCGCTACTTGTGATTTGCAGGCCTCTACTGAGACCCATTCGGAGTCCAGTATGCCGCGAGATGCTTCAATTATGGAACCCGTGGGTGTCTATACCTTAGATGGGTCCGGAGCCGCTGTGCAGGCACCGGCTTCTGAGGGTGTTTTCAGGCCTACAGATTTATATATTAGACAGACGCCATCTTCAAAACTAAGGCCAAAATCTAAATCTATGTCTAAAAAATCGACACCTGGGCCACATGTGCAGGCCCCTATGCCTAAAAAAGAAATGATCAAAATGGCTGAAAATTTAATTACTCTGATCAGGGGTAGCCAACCCCCCCCCCCTTCTAAGAGTACTAGGCAAGACATTGATTATGAATCTTCTGAACAGGAATTCTCTCTCTTCTGACTCTTCCATTGAACAGGATTTGACTATACCTACTTATGAGGACTCTGATGCAGAAGATTCCATTCCTTCTGCTTCTCCCCCTGAGGATTTTTCTTTTGGGGAAACGTTACATACCTTAAGGGAACATTTCCACTGGGAAAGTCAGGATTTCTCTGAATCTAAAAAGAGACTTAGGGATTTTCTTCTTCTTCCTCAGCATAGGCCTTTGGCTATACCTCCTGTTCTAGACATTGTTGATGATGCTTTTTCAGAATCTAGTATGGCTCCTGATTCTTTGCCTCCAGCTCCTTGTAAGCCAGACAGATACTACAGAGTTCCTGACTCCCACAAATTCCTTTTCAAAAATCCTATTGCACATCCTGAAACCATTTCTCAGGGTCCCAAGGGCATTAAGGCCTCTACTTCTAAAAATCCTACCCCTTCTGGTAGAGATTCCAGGGCGCTGGATAGATGGGGTAAGAAGGTTTACACTTCTGCAACCTTGGCAATCAGGGCTTTAAACTGGCAATTTCATATGCTTAAATATCAACAGCATATCATGGGACTGCTTCAACAGAAAATTATGTTAATTTATGACTGTGTGAAAAATAAAAATTTACAGGATTTATTGCATTCAGCTGAACAAGTTGGAAAACATACTTTGCAATGTGGTTTTTGATTCTTTGGAGGCCTCTTGCAGGGCTGCTGTAACTGGGTCTCTGCTAAGAAGGCATGCTTGGCTCAAAGAGCAAACTTTGCCTGATCATGTTAAAGCAAAATTGTTGGATGCTCCTTTGCAACAGGACCATCTCTTTGGTAATAAGGCTGAAGGAGTTTTAAAAAAATGGAAGATAAAGCTAAATCTATGCAAACTGTGAAAGATTTCTTACATGTGCAATCTCCAAGATTTAGTAGGCACTGGCCTGCTATGAATTGGTCCTTTCGAGAGCCACTCAGGTCAAGCCCAGACATTCCAAAGGTTCCAGGTTTCAGTCACAAGGGACTTTTAGAGCAAAACAATGGGGTGCCTCCTCCTCCTCCAAATCTGGAAACAACAAGGCACCTCTGTATGGTAAACAGTCTCAGTGACTTCCCTTTACACTTACCAAGCACTTAACTTTTAGCCGCCCCTTTGGGCGAAAACTGGCACTTCATGCACAAAACTGGCAACTTATAACCCAGGACAAATGGGTTTTAAATATAGTATCCCAGGGACACAGATTTAATTTCCACACGTTGCCAATCTCAAACGGATGGCCAGACCTGCCCGCAAATCAGTGGGCAGAGGCCCAGAAACAAGTGCTGTCCCTCATGAATATGGGGGCTATTCAACCAGTACCAGAAGAGGAAAAGGGACAAGGTTTCTATTCAAGACTTCCTCATACCCAGAAAAGACAAATCATGGCATCCAATTCTGGACTTATCTACTCTAAACACATTTCTGGACATTACAAAATTCAGGATGCTGACTCTTCAACAGTTACTTCCTATGCTAAGCAAAGATGCCTGGTTGGTAACTCTAGGCTTAAAAGAGGCTTACCTGGATATCCCAATCAGGGAATCTTACAGAAGATACCTATGCTTCAAAGCAGGCTACTTGCATTACCAGTTCTCTGCACTGCCCTTTGTCTTATCTACTGCGCCCAGGGTCTTCACAGAGTGCCTGGCTCCAATAATTGCATTTTGCAGGCAAAGAAATATTAAAATATATCCATATCTGGACGACTGTCTAATTCAGGCAGAAAACAGGGACGTTCTTCTAAAACAATTGGCGTTTGTAAAAAGGGTTCTAACTTGGCTGGGGGTACACCATAAACGAAAAGAAATCACAACTGGTACCATCTCAAATTACATTCCTGGGTGAAAGCTCGAATACAACTGCACAGATGGCTTACCTTACGCCATAGAAGCAAATTCATTTGGTAACGTACTGCTATCTGCAAGACAAATTCTGCAAGTCTTGGGGTTCATGGCCTCCTGCATTCTTCTAATTCCATATGCAAGACTGCATATGAGGAAACTTCAGTGGTACTTAAAAAGTTTATGGAGTCAACATTGTCACAGCCTGGAAACAATGATGCCTGTCATACCTTGCCTGCAACTAGAGTTCCTATGGCGGACAGAGGCCTGCCACCAAAACAAGGGACTGCCATTCACTCCACCCCCTGCCGCCCAAACCCTAACTACAGACGCATCAGACTATGCTTGGGGGGCTCATCTGGCAGGGAAGTGCATTCAGGGCAAATGGAGCCCAAATCAAATGCACCTTCATATCAATCAGAAAGAGATGCTAGCTGTACCGAATGCACTGACTGCCTTCAAGGACTACCTTCATCCAGGACAATTAATGATAAAGACAGACAACACCACAGTTATGTGGTACATAAACAAGCAGGGGGGTACACACTCCTACCCCCTTTGCAGACTAGCCATGGCATTGTGGAATATGGCCTTGACCTATCAAATACAACTACAAGCTCAATTCTTGCCAGAAAAGCTGAATACTCTGGCAGACAAACTAAGCAGAAATCTCATGGACCCACACGAATGGAAACTGGAACCACGGATTTTCAACATGTTGACACGCAAATGGGGGAAGTTCAGACATAGATCATTTTGCCTCACCCCAGAACTATCAGTTGGACAAATTCTGCACAAGAACTCATCACAAAAGAGCCTGGAAAGTGGATGCTCTATCATTCAGCTGGAAAAACCTATCAGTCTATGCTTTCCCCCCTCTGCCTCTGCTCTCCAAAGTTGTACTAAAAGTCAAACAGGACAAACCAACAATGATTTTGATTGCTCCAGACTGGCCTCGGCAACACTGATACCCACTCCTGCGCAATGTGTCACACCTTCCACCGTGGCACCTGCCTCAGACACCTTACTTACTGTCTCAGCAGAACAACCAAATTCTGCACACTCAGCTCCAAACTTTGAATCTTGCAGCGTGGCTAATCACCTAAATTCACCCTTAGCATCCCTCAGCAAACCTGTGATGGATGTCATTTTGGAGGCAAGAAGGCCTAGTACTAGAAAATCTTATGCTGACAAATGGAAAAGATTCTGTGCCTGGAATCAATCACAAGGGATAAGCACAACAGTGCCCAATATTCCTCAGGTTTTACAATACTTAACTGAGATGCTTCACAAGGGCCTGTCCTTTTCTTCCATAAAAATCCATGCCTCAGCCGTTTCAGCTCATTACAACACAGAGCATCCCCTCTCCTCTCCTCTCATCCTCTGTTAAAGCAGTATCTCAGAGGGGCCAAAAACTTAAGACCACCCAGGAGAGCTCCGACCCCTGCCTGGGACCTCAATTTCATATTGGAAAAACTCACTCTCCCTCCTTTCTAGCCAGCTGCTACTGCAGACGTAAAATTTCTCTCTTGGAAAACAGCTTTCCTTCTAGCAGTCACTTCAGCTAGAAGGATTTCTGAATTATAGGCTCTTATGGCAGTGGAGCCTTTCATTATTTTTCATGCGGATAGGGTGTCTCTCAGGACCAGTCCATCCTTCATGCCTAAGGTGGTATCCAGTGTGGCTCTTAATCAGACCATTCGTTTGCCAACTTTCTTTCCCAATCCACAGAACAAGGGGGAGCGGATTCTGCATTCATTGGACGTACACAGAAAACTTAGAATGTCCTTCAAGGATGCATCTGCAGTCCTTACATATGGGTTGTCCTGCCTCAGGCAGCCCTTCAGTCTGCCGGATTCCAAAGTCTGGGTCCGGCGTCGGCTGATGTCGCCCTTTCCCTGACGTCAGAGCGCCTGGGGTATAAAAGCGTCAGCCGACGCCATCTTCCTCGGTCTTTCTTGCCGCGTGGTACCCGAAGCAGAAGCAGTTCGCAAGTGCCGGTCGGCCAGCTCCTGTAACTTCAGCTACCGAAGACTTCAAAAGCTAAGTACCCCGTTGGGGACTCTTTCTTGCCTCAGCCGATGTCAGATCAAACACTTAAAGTTAATAATTGCTTAACTTGTGGGAAACAAATACCTCATAAGGATTTCCATTCCTACTGCCTCCCCTGCCTAGGCCCAGACCACGACGTCTCGGCCTGTACTGCTTGTGCCTCCTTCAATCGATGCACTCTTAGACGTCGGGCGGAGTTTGCAGAGGAATTTTTGGGGGCTAGTTACTGTTATAATATGCCGTCGGAGACTCCGACTTCTCTTTTAACCAAAAAACGGAAGGACAAGGACTGACACGCGCGGACCGTGGTTTCGGCTGAAACCACGCCTAGGCCTACCGCGAGTGTCTCGGTCTCAGCTCCTTGGTACTTCCGACCGTGGAAACCGCACAACTGACAACCTCGGCCCCGGAGGGCTCTTCTGAGTCGGTTATAGAATTTCCCTCAGAAACCGGTGTTCAGGAAACATCCGACACCATTCCCCTAGACAAAACTACGCCAGCACGTGGAGCAGCCAGGCGTCCTGCATCCATGTCCATAAAAGCATTCACTAGGGCTAAAGCTGCTAAACAGCCAAAATCTCTGCCTCCCAAGGCTATTCCTCAGGGATCCACTACAGGTTCACAGATTTTAAGTTTAGCTGAGGACCTTATTTCCTTAATTAGGGGCTCTCAGCCTCATCCGGACAGGGGCTCTCAACCTCCTCTAGATAAAAGGCCCAGGGTTGAGCCCACTGATCCCCAGTCTACTGATGAGGCCTCGGATGGCTCTGCTCTATCAGACTATCAGGAGGAGGCCTTTACGGCCTACAAGGATTCTGATGCAGAGGAATCTATTCCCTCTGCCTCCCCTCCTGAAGAGCTGTCCTTTGGGGAGACCCTTCACTCCATGAGAGAGCATTTCCAATGGCAGGGCCAGGAATTCTCCGATTCCAGGAAGAGATTAAGGACTTTTTTGCATTTACCTCAGCATAGACCTTTGGCTATTCCTCCTGTTTTAAATGTCATTGATGATGTGTATTCTGAGTCTAGCATTACCCCTGACTCCCTTCCTCCGGCTCCTGTCAAGCCCGATAGGTACTACAGGGTCCCGGACTCGCATCATTTCCTTTACAAGGCCCACTCTGCTGACCCAGAAACTATTTCCCAGGGCCCTAAAGGGGTTGCAACTGCCACTACTAAAAATCCACTCCCCTCTGAAAGGGAGTCCAGGGCTTTAGAGAGATGGGGTAAAAAAGTGTATACTTCCACTCTTTCTATGAGGGCATTAAATTGCCAATTCCATATGATACAGTACCAAGAGTATTTGTTAGGTGAATTGCATAAAAAACTGTCTTCACCTGAACCCCTAGATCGCAAGTCACTTCAGGATCTGGTACATAACTCACAACAGATTAGCAACCATTTCTTGCAGTGTGGTTATGATGCATTGGAAGCTTCATGTAGGTCATCAATGACAGGTGCAGTCATACGTAGGCATGCTTGGCTGAAGGAACAAACTCTGCCAGATCATGTTAAAGCAAAGCTTCTGGATGCCCCACTGGAAAAGCAAAAGTTATTTGGCTCCACTGCTCAGGAGGTCTTAAAGAAATTTGAGGAAAAGGCTAAATCTGTACAGTCAAAGATTTTCTCCAGGTCCAACCACCAAGATTCAGCAGAAATTGGCCTTCTAAGAATTGGTCCTTTCCAGACACAGAGAGATTTCAAAGAGGCAAGAACAGGCGTGCCAGAGGTAGAGGGCAAGCTAGAGGCTCCTACAGAGGACGTCAATGGCAGCCTCCCAACCAGAGAGGTAGTGCAGGACCTACAACTGCTGCACAAGGACAGACTCAATGACTTCACCTTGACCCCGCCGACCAGGGCTCAATTGGAAGCACCTTTGGGCGGAAAGCTATCTTTATTCTCAAGAAATTGGCACAGTATTACAAGGGACAAATGGACACGGCAAATAATAGACAAAGGATACAGGTTCCATTTTCATACATTACCAAAAAGAAAAGACATGCCAAACCTGCCACCGAATCAAAGGGCAGAGGCTTTAAAACAAATTGCCAACCTATTGCAAATGAAAGCTATCGAAAAGGTTCCTCTCACAGAACAAGGCCAAGGATTTTATTCCAGACTATTCCTTGTCCCAAGAAAAGAAAAACAATGAAGGCCTATTCTCGACTTGTCCGCACTGAATACTTATCTCATTGTGCCAAAATTCAAAATGCTGACCCTACAGCAACTCCTTCCCATGCTGGGCAAGGGGTCTTGGCTGGTAACGCTAGACCTCAAGGAGGCATACCTGCATGTCTTTATCAGAATAAGTTGCAGAAGACACCTCAGATTTCTTGCAGGTTCAGAGCATTATCAATTCTCAGCATTGCCCTTTGGCTTATCTACTGCGCCCACAGTATTCACGAAATGCCTGGCATCAGTAATTGCACACTGCAGACTTCAGGGGATTCAAATATACCCATATCTGGATGACTGCCTTATACAAGCGGACAGCCAACAAACTTGGGTAAAACACTTGAATTATGCCATCCGCCTACTTCAGGCCTTGGGATACACAGTCAACATTCACAAATCAAGACTTGTTCCATCCCAAAGAATAACTTTTCTGGGTGTGGAACTAGATACAACCACCCAAATGGCTTTTCTCACAGAAGAAAAACAAAGACAACTACCGGATTACTTCGAAAACCTGACAAAACAAACACAGCTGACTGCAAGGAAAATCCTGCAGGCCCTGGGTTACATGGCATCGTGCATTCTTCTGATTCCACAAGCAAGGCTGCATATGAGGAAACTACAATGGTACCTAAGGAGTTTATGGTCTCTGCACAGTCACAGCCTAGAAGCTTTGATACCACTCATTCCATGCCTTCAAAAGGAATTTCTGTGGTGGGCTCAAGCAAGCCAGTCAAACAGGGGTCTGCCCTTCAGCAAACCAATAACCAACCAAACCATTACATCGGACGCTTCAGACCATGGATGGGGAGCACACATGGAAGGCAGATGCATCCAAGGACTATGATCACAGAAGGAATTCCGCATGCACATAAACCAAAAGGAAATGCTGGCAGTGTTACATGCAATCGAGGCCTTTAAACACTTTCTGCATCAAGGCCACCTGCTAATAAGGACAGACAATACCACAGTTATGTGGTACATAAACAAGCAAGGAGGTACCCATTCCTACCCTCTTTGCAGGCTGGCAATGAATCTTTGGGAACTTTCCCTAAAACTCAATATAGAGCTGCAATCCCAGTTTGTGCCAGGAAAAGACAATATACTGGCGGACAGCCTAAGCAGAAATATCATGGATCCACACGAATGGATGCTGCACCCAGACATCTTCCTTCAGATAACACAATCATGGGGGAGGCCCGACATGGATCTTTTTGCCTCCCACCACAACCATCAGCTGATGAAATTCTGCACAAGGACATACCACCCACAAGCATGGAAAGTGGACGCCCTCTCTTTCAGCTGGAATACTCTAACAGTGTATGCATTTCCACCTCTTCCACTAATGACCAAGGTCTTACTGAAAATCAGGACAGAGCAGCCAAAAGTGATTCTGATAGCTCCGGACTGGCCAAGACAGCACTGGTACCCACTGTTAAGGAGCATGTTACACATGAAACCGTGGCCTCTACCTCAGTGGTCATTTCTTCTGACACAGCACAATTACAAAACTCTGCACTCCAGCCTAAAAACCCTGCAGCTGACAGCCTGGAGAATACCCTGACTCCTCACCAGGAAAAGCTATCCAAGAGAGTGAAGGATATCATCATGGAAGCTCGCAGGCCTTCCACAAGAAAGGCATATTCAGCAAAATGGAAAAGATACCGCTCTTGGAGCACCGCAAAGGGCCTAGATGCGACAGTGATGAGCATGGCACATATCCTGGAATACTTGGCAGAAATGCTCCACAATGGCCTTTCTTACTCTTCCATAAAAATTCATGCCTCAGCAATTTCAGCAGAATACAATACTGATCCACCTGTCTTCTCTCATCCTCTCCTAAGACAGTTTCTAAGAGGAATTAAAAACATCAGTCCTCCAAGGAAACCACCAGTGCCTACATGGGACCTTAACTTCATGTTGGAAAAGTTAACTCTACCTCCCTTTGAACCAGCAGCATCTTCAGAACTACAGTTCCTGTCTTGGAAGACTGCCTTCCTTTTGGCCATAACCTCAGCAAGAAGAGTATCTGAATTGCAGGCCCTCATGGCAGTACAACCATTTCTTATTTTTCATCAGGACAGAGTCTCTTTGAGAACCAATCCTTCATTCATGCCAAAGGTGGTATCCAGGGTCTCATTGAACCAAGCTATTCACCTGCCTACCTTCTTTCCAAATCCACAAAATAAAGGGGAGAAACTTCTGCATACCCTGGACATTCACAGACAGTTGCGCTACTACTTGGACAGAACTAAGACTTACAGAAAAACTGACCAGCTGTTTGTAGCATATGCTGCTGGTATACAAGGAAAAGCAATTTCCAAACAGTCAATTTCAAAATGGATAGGGAATTGCATTCGATTCTGCTACTCTTTTCATGGTAAAACTGTGCCAGCTAACATTAGACCTCATTCCACCAGAGCCACAGCCACCTCCACAGCCTTCTTAAGAGGGGTGGCTACCAAAGACATTTTAGAAGCTGCTACATGGAGCTCTGTGCATACATTTTCCAAGCATTACAATTTACCTTTATATTCCAGATCCAGAGCAGGCTTTGCTACGGCAGTCCTGCAGGGCATTTTAGCTACACCATCCTTTTCTTAGATCCTACCACCCCCAGCTTGGCTATGGTATTCTACCCATATGTAAGGACTGCAGATGCATCCTTGAAGGACATAGTACAGTTTTGTACCTACCGTAAATGTAGATGTCCGATAGGTATGCATCTGCAGTCAGGTTTACCCTCCCTCCTTCTCCTCTGTGGTATTTCTTGGGTACTTATCCCTCTTACAGCTAGCTGGGGTTATCTATTATGGTGTATTTGTTTTATATTACTGTGCATGTTTGGAATTTTTTGCATCTCTCCAAATTTAGCCTTCCTTAGAGGGCACCTGGCATCTGGGGCAAGAAAAACTGAGGAAGATGGCGTCTGCTGATGCTTTTATACCCCAGGCGCTCTGATGTCGGGGAAAGGGCGACATCAGCCGACGCCGGACCCAGACTTTGGAATCCGGCCGACCGAAGGGCTGCCTGAGGCAGGACAACCCATATGTAAGGACTGCAGATGCATACCTATCGGACATCTACATTTATGGTAGGTACAAAACTGTACTTTTTACTTAGGACAAAATCTCTAAGAAAATCTGAACAACTACTGGTGGCATTTGCTGCAGGGGCAGAGGGAAAAGCTATTTCAAAGCAGACTATTTCCAAATGGATAGGCCATTGTATTCATTTCTGCTATATGCACCATGGTAAAACTATCCCCCAGGGGATCAAATCTCATTCCACCAGGGCTGCATCTACTTCTACAGCCTTTCTCAGAGGTGTTCCTACCAGAGACATTCTAGAAGCTGCTACCTGGAGCTCAGTTCATACGTTCACCAAACATTACCATTTATCTTTCTTCTCTAAATCCAGAGCGTGCCACTGCTGTCCCTCCAGGGCCTTATAGCTGGTCATAGCTTTGGGAATCTACCCAAATGTAATGACTGCAACAGTGAAACACGAAAAACAGTTGTGTACATTTACCATAAATGTAGATGTTTGAGTGTATGCACTGTTGCAGTCCTGGTTACCCGCCCTCCAACCCCCTTTTTTTCTCTTACTATACCTCTGCTTTCCTTCACTATACCTAAAAGCCTTTTTGGTGTATTTGCTTTTGTTTGGAGGTATATTTTTGTGTTTTTAATTACTAAAATATTTGGCTTCCCATTTGGGGGGCACCTGACATCTGGGGCAAGAAAAACTGATGTAATGGCGTCGGCTGCATGTTTTATCCCCCTGACGACCTGACGTCATGGAAGGAGGGACAGCAACCGACGCAGAACCCAAGACTTTGTTAATCAGGCCGACTGAGGGCAACCTGCCAGCAGATTACCCAAATGTAATGACTGCAACAGTGAATACACTCGAACATCTACATTTATGGTAAGTGTACACAACTGTACTTTCTCTCTCTTCTAAGTATCAGGGCTATTCAACCTGTCTAGCAGAAGAAAGGGGACAAGGTTTTTACTCGAGACTTTTCCTGGTACCCAGAAAAGGCAGCTCCTGGCATCCTATCCTGGACCTCTCTATTCTAAACACCTTTTTAGTAATCCCAAAATTCAAAATACTAACACTTCAACAGCTGCTTCCTATGCTAGGCAAAGATGCCTGTTGGCAACCTTAGACTTAAAGGAAGCTTACATGCACATTCCAATAAGGGAATCTTGCAGGAAATACCTGCACTTCAGAGCAGGCTCCATGCACTATCAGTTCTCTGCACTTCCCTTTGGCTTATCTACTGCAACCAGGGTATTCACAAAGTGTCTAGCTCCAGTCATTGCATTTTGCAGGCAAAGAAATATTCAAATATACCAATACCTGGAAGATTGTCAAATTCAGGCAGAACGTCAGGTAGCCAGGACATGCTACTAAAACATCTGGCATTCGTAAATAAACTTCTAACCTCGCTGGGGTACACCATAAACAAAATGAAATCTCATCTAGTACCCTGCCAACACATTGTATTCCTGGGAGCAAGCTTGAACACAACTTCCCAGATGGCTTACATCACGCCAGAGAACAAGTTTATTTGACAGCCTACTTCAAACTACTGGCCACAAAGACCCAGCTATCTGCAAGGAAAATCCTGCAATCCCTGGGGTTCATGGCCTCTTGCATTCTACTAATTCCATATGCAAGACTGCATATGAGGAAACTACAATGGTATCTAAAAAGCCTATGGTGTCAACATTCTCAGGACCTGGAATCAATAATTCCTATCATTCCTTGCATAAAGACAGAGTGCCTTTGGTGGGCAGAGGCCTGCTACCACAACAAGGGGCTCCCATTCACTCTACCCCCTGCTGTCCAAACCCTAGCAACAGACTCCTCAGACTATGCATGGGGGGCTCACTTGGCAGGGCAGTGCATTCAGGGCAAATGGAACCCGAGTCAGATGCATCTGCATATCAGTCAAAAAGAAATGCTAGCTGTACAGAATTCCCTGACAGCCTTCAAGGACCACATTCTTCCAGGACAATTATTGGTAAAGGCAGACAACACCACTGTTATGTGGTACATAAGCAGGGGAGAACCCACTCGTACCCTCTCTGCAGACTAGCCATGGCTCTGTGGAACACAGCCTTGAGCTACCAAGTGCACCTACAAGCTCAATTCCTGCCAGGCAAGCTAAATTCACTGGCAGATGACCAAAGCAGAAATCTAATGGACCCACATGAGTGGAAACTGGAACCAAAGATATTCAACCTTTTGAGAAACAAATGGGGGAATCCAGAGATAGACCTGTTTGCCTCCCCTCAGAGCTACCAAGTGGACAAATTCTGCACAAGGACTTCCCACAGTCAAGTTTGGAAAGTGGATGCCCTGTCCTTCACCTGGGAAAGCCTCTCAATTGATGCTTTCCCCCTCTGCCTCCTCTTGAAAGTTCTACTAAAGATCAAACAGGACAAACCAAGGACAATACTGATTGCACCAGACTGGCCACGCCAACACTGGTACCCCCTCTTGCGCAGTATGTCACTGCTGGAATCATGGCACCTGCCTCAGACCCCTTCCCTGCTGTCCCAGCAGGAGGGCCAGATTCTGCACCCTCAACTTCAAACCCTGAACCTTACAGCCTGGCTAATTCTTTGAGCTCTCCAATAACATCCCTCAGTAAGCAGGTGCTAGATCTAGATATCATTCTGGAGGCAAGGAGGCCTAGTACTAGAAAATCCTATGCTAAAAAGTGGAAATGATACTGTTCCTGGAGCCAGACCCAGGGGGTGGGCACAACGGTACCCAGCTTACAGCATATTCTTCAGTACTTAACAGAGATGCTCCACAGGGGCTTTTCCTTCTTGTTAGTTAACATTCATGCCTCTGCCATTTCAGCTCATTATAATACTGAACCACCCCTCTTCTCTCACCCTTTGGTAAAGCAATTCCTCAGAGGGGCCAAAAGTTTATGACCACCCAGGAGAGCTCCTACTCCAGCCTGGGACCTTAACTTTGTATTGGAAAAGCTCACTACCTCCTTTTGAGCTAGCTGCAACTGGAGAGTTGAAATTCCTTTCTTGGAAAACAGCCTTCCTTCTGGCTATCACTTCAGCAAGAAGAGTGTCTGAATTACAGGCCCTCATGGCAGTGGAGCCCTTCATCATCTTCCATGCAGACAGGGTGTTCCTCAGGGGACCAATCCTTCCTTTATGCCCAAGGGGATGTCTAGTGTGGCCCTTAATCAGTCCATTCATTTGCCTACTTTTTTCCCAACTCCACAAAACAAAGGAGAATGAATACTGCACTCTTTGGGCATGCACAGACAACTTAGACAGGACTAAGCCTCTCAGAAAATCTAAACAGCTGCTAGTTGGCTTTGCAGCAGGGGCAGATGGGAAGGCCATTTCAAAGCAAACCATTTCTGAGTGTATAGCCCATTGCATTCATTTCTGCTATAAGCACCATGGAAAATCTACCCCACAGGGGATAAGATCACATTCCACCAGGGCTACATCTACCTCTACAGCTTTTCTCAGAGGTGTCTACCAGGGACATCCTAGATGCTGCTACCTGGAGCTCTGTACATACCTTCACCAAGCATTACCACATGCCTATTTTTTCTAAATCCAGAGCTGGTTTTACCACTGCAGTTTTGCAGGGTTTAATAGCTGGTCCTAATGCTCTCTAACTTCCTACTCCCTTCCTTAGCTTTGGGAATCAACCCAAATATAATGACTGCAGCAGTGAAAGACGAAGAACATAAGTACAGTTGTGTACACTTACCATAAATGTAGATGTTCGAGAGTGTTCACTGTTGCAGTCCTGGTTACCCTCCCTCCAGCCCCCTGACTTCTCTGCGCTGTACTTTTCTTCTTGTTTAGTGTATTTCAGCTTTTTGGTGTATTTGTTTTTTGTTGGTGTAGTATCCTAACATATAATTGTTTTCCATTATGGGGGCACCTGACATCTGGGGCAAAAAAACCTGATGTAATGGCGTCGGCTGCATGTTTTATACCCCTGACGTCATGGGAGACAGCATCCAATGCAGGAATCCAAGACTTAGATATTCAGGCCGGCTGAGGGCTACCTGCAGGCAGATAACCCAAATGTAATGACTACAGCAGTGAATACACTCTAACATCTACATTTATGGTAAGTGTACACAACTGTACTTTTTTTCCTTTTTCTCTTTTGGGGCAGAAAGCACCAAATTGTCAGGTTTCTAGACGCAGGATGTTCTTCGTGTTTCACTGTTGCAGTCATTACATTTGGGTTATCTGCTTTGCAGTATCCCTCAGTCGGCCTGATTAACAGAGTCTTGGGTCCTGCGTCGACTGCTGTCCCTACTTCCATGATGTCAGGTCGTCAGTGGTATAAAACATGCAGCCGACCCCATTACATCAGTCTGTCTTGCCGTGCAGTGCCCGAAGCAGAAGCAGTTCGCAAGTGCCGGTCGGCCAACTCCTGAAGTTTTCGTTTTCGAGTTTCAGAACCAAAGTCTTCAACTAAACTTTTTCTTGCTCCTTACCAATGTCAGTAAAAGTTAAGAATTGCATTACTTGCGGAAAGCAAATACCTCACAAAGATTTATATTCGTACTGTATTCCTTGCCTAGGCCCTGACCACAACGTGCCTTGCTGTCGGTCTTGTGCTTTATTTAAACAGCGCACTATCTGTCCTTTCTATATTTTCGCTTCTAAATATTTCGGTTCACGGTTTAATTATCCAGAAATGTCATTGATTATCCTTCCAACTACCGGGATTCCAAAAAAAAAAGCAAAGATAAAGACAGAGACAGGCCACTGAGGTCCAAAGCTGCCGACGACGCTTCTCCTAAGCCATGCACCAGTTCGCCGGTACTCAGTGAGGTGCTTGTACAGCCCCTGATACTCGCTACTTCTGACTCGCAGGCCTCTACTGAGACCCATTCGGAGTCCGGTATGCAGTGAGATGCTTCAACTGTGGAACCTGCGGATGTCTCTACCTTGGATGGGTCCGGAGCCACTTTGCAGGCACCGGCTTCTGAGGGTGTATTCAGGCCTACTGGCTTGCATATTAAACTGGCGCCTCCTTCTTCATTTAGGCCATAATCTCGAACCATGCCTAAGAAACCGACAACCAGGCCTGCATGCTCAGGCCTCTATGCCTAAAAACAAATGATAAGAATGGCTGAAGATCTTATAACTTTAATCAGGGGAAGCCAACCTCCCCCTTCTAAGAGGCCTAGGACTGAAGTTGATTATGAATCTTCTGATCAGGATTCTGATTTTTCTGATTCTTCTGATGATCTGGATTTGCCCTTATCTACTTATGAGGGTTCTGATGCAGAGGACTCTATTCCCTCTGCTTCCCCTCCAGAGGATTTTTCTTTTGGTGAAACCTTACATACTCTATGGGAGCATTTCCACTGGGAAAGCCAGGATTTTTCTGATTCTAAAAAGAGGCTTAGGGATTTCTTACTCCTGCCTCAGCATAGGCCTTTAGCTATACCTCCTGTACTAGACAGTGTTGATGATGCCTTTTCCCAATCTAGTTTGGCCCCTGATTCTTTGCCTCCTGCTCCCAGAAAACCTGACAGATATTACAGGGATGTCCTTCAAGAATGCAACTGCAGTCCTGACATATGGGTTGTCCTGCCTCAGGCAGCCCTTCGGTCGGCCAGATTCCAAAGCCTGGGTCCGGCGTCGGCTGATGTCGCCTCCTCTCTGACGTCAGAGCGGCTGGGGTACAAAGGCATCAGCCGACGCCATCTTCTTCAGTCTTTCTTGCCGCGCGGTGCCCGAAGCAGAAGCAGTTCGCAAGTGCCGGTCGGTCAGCTCCTGTGTTTTCAGTTACCAAAGTCATCTAAAAGCTAAGTACCCCGTTGGGGAACATTTTTCTTGCCTCAGCCGATGTCAGAACAAATTGAAAAAGTTAATAATTGTTTGTCTTGTGGTAAACAAATACCTCATAAGGACTTCCATTCTTACTGCCTCCCTTGCCTGGGCCCAGACCATGACGACTCGGACTGTGCTGCCTGTGCTTGCTTTAATAAGCGCACCCTCAGGCGCCGGGCAGAATTTGCCGAAGACTTTTTTGGCGAATCCTACGCTTACATCATGCCATCGGAACAACCGACAGCACAAACTACCAAAAAACGAAAGGACCGGGACCGACATCCTCGGCCCGGTCTTCCACCGATACCACGCCTAAGCCCTCCGCGAGTGCTTCGGTCACTTCGGAAGCGGTAATTCAACTGCTCCAGGCCGACGACACCGCGTTAACTCGTTCTTCGGTCTCGGAGACTACACCGGTGCCAGTTGTTGATTTTCCTCCGGAAACCGAAGCTGTGGATCTTCCCGACACCATTCCTGTGGACAAAGTTACCCCTGCACGTGGGGCAGCTAGGCCTCCAGTATCCATGTCCATCAAGGCCTTTGCACGTGCTAAGGCCACCAGCCAAGCCAAGGCCCATCCTAAACCTACTTCTCAGGTCCCTTCTGCTGATAGACAGATCATGTCTCTTGCTGCAGATCTAATCTCTCTTATCAGGGGCTCTCAGCCTCACCCAGACAGAGGTTCTCAGCCGCCTGCAGAAAAAAGGCTTAGAACTGAGCAGGCAGACAACCTTTCTTCAGATGAAGCCTCTGGGGGATTCGGGGCATTCAGACACCCAAGAGGAATCCTTCCAGGCCTATGAGGACTCTGATGCTGAGGAATCAATTCCCTCTGCCTCTCCCCCAGAAGATTTTTCTTTTGGTGAAGTCCTCCATTCCATGAGGGAACATTTTAAGTGGCAGGGTCAGGAATTTTCTGATTCTAGGAAAAGGCTATGTACCTTCCTTAAGTTACCCCAGCACAGACCTTTAGCTATCCCTCCAGTTTTGGATGTCCTGGATGATGTTTTCTCGGACTCCAGTGCTTCCCCTGATTCTCTCCCTCCTGCTCCTGTCAAGCCAGACCGATATTACAGGGTTCCTGACACTCACAAGCATCTCTTTAAGGCCCACTCTGTGGATCTAGAAACTATTTCACAGGGCCCCAAAGGAGTGGCTACCTCCTCAGCCAAAAACCCACTGCCAGCAGACAGGGAAGCCAGGTCCCTGGAGAGATGGGGTAAAAAAGTTTATACCTCTTCCACCCTTGCCATGAGGTCACTTAACTGCCTTTTTCATATGTTTCAGTACCAGGATTACTTGCTGGATGATTTGCAGAAACAGCTAGCCTCTTTTGAGCCTATAGATAGAAAGGCATTGCAGGATTTGGTTTATTATACTCAGCAGGTTAGCAATCATTTTCTTCAGTGTGGTTGTGATGCATTGGAGGCTTCATGTAGGGCAGCTATGACAGGGGCTGTTATCCGTAGACATGCTTGGTTGAAAGAACAGCCATTGCCGGATCATGTTAAAGTAAAGCTCCTGGACGCACCTCTGGATAAACAGAAGCTTTTTGGTACTAATGCTCAGGATGTATTGAAGTCTATTGAGGAGAAAGCAAAATCAGTACAGACAGTAAAGGATTTCCTCCCGGTTCAGCCACCCTGATTCAGCAGGAATTGGTCTTCAAAGAATTGGTCCTTTCCAGACTCTGACAAGTTTCAAAGGGGAAAGAACAGGCATGCTCGAGGTAGAGGGCAATACCGAGGCTCCTACAGGGGCCGCCAATGGCAACCACAAAATCAGAGAAGTGGCGCAGGTAGTTTACCTGCACCACAGGGACAATCACAATGACTTACCTTTCACCCCGCCTACCAAGGCTCAAAGAGAAGCACCTCTAGGCGGAAAATGATCTTTATTCTCAAAAAACTGGCACATTATAACAAAGGACAAATGGATTCTGGACATAATAGACAGAGGTTACAGGTTCCACTTCCATACCTTACCAACGGGACAAGGCATGCCAAACCTGCCACAAAATCAAAGGGCAGAGGCACTCATAGAAGTTTCAAAGCTGTTACAAATAAAAGCAATAGAGAAGGTTCCTCCTCAGGAACAAGGCCAGGGATTTTATTCAAGACTGTTCCTTGTTCCAAGAAAAGAAAAACAATGGAGGCCTATATTGGACTTGTCCGTTCTAAATACTTTTCTCATGGTGCCAAAATTCAAAATGCTGACGTTACAGCAACTTCTTCCCATGCTGAGCAAGGGGTCTTGGCTGGTTACTCTGGACCTCAAGGAGGCATACCTGCATGTCCCTATCAGACACAGTTGCAGAAGATACCTCAGATTTCTTGCAGGAACAGAGCACTGTCAATTCTCAGCATTGCCGTTTGGCTTATCTACTGCACCCAGAGTATTCACAAAATGCCTGGCATCAGTAGTGGCATCAGTAGTGGCACATTGCAGACTCCAGGGGATTCAAATATACCCTTACCTGGACGATTGCCTCATACAAGCAGACAGCAAACAAACCTTGATAAAACACTTGGATTATGTCATTCAATTGCTTCAGGCTTTGGGATACACAGTCAACATTCAAAAATCAAGACTACTGCCATCCCAAGAGATTATTTTTCTAGGAGCAAAGCTGGACACAGCTACAAATGGCTTTCCTCACAGAGGAGAAACAAGAACATTTAACAGACTACGTCAAAAGCCTAGCAAAACTAACCCACCTGACCGCAAGGAAGACCCTGCAGGCCCTGGGGTACATGGCATCTTGCATTCTTCTAATCCCTCTGGCAAGATTACAGATGAGAAAGCTGCAATGGTACCTAAAAAGCTTGTGGTCTCAACACAGCCACAACCTAGAAGACATAATACCACTCATACCATGCCTGCAAAAGGAATTCTTGTGGTGGGCTCAAGCAAGTCATTTAAACGAAGGCATGCCTTTCAACAAAGCTCCAACAAGTCAAACTATTACAACAGACACCTCAGACCATGGATGGGGGGGCGCACATGGACGGCAGATGCATTCAAGGACAATGGACTCCCATGGAAATGCATCAGCACATAAATCAAAAAGAGATGTTGGCAGTAATACATGCAATAGAAGCCTTTGGAAAATCTCTGCAGCAAGGTCATCTGCTAATAAGGACAGACAACACCACTGTCATGTGGTACATAAACAGGGGGGGCACTCATTCCTACCCCCTCTGCAGACTAACGATGACTCTTTGGGAAAAGTCCCTGAAACTGAACATCCACTTGCAATCCCAGTTTGTTCCGGGCAAGGACAATGTTCTGGCGGGCAGGTTGAGCAGAAACTTCTTGGATCCACACGAATGGATGCTACACCCACGCATTTTCTCACAAGTAACAACTGCATGGGGAAGACCAGACATAGACCTCTTTGCATCTCATCTCAATCACCACCTGGAAAGGTTCTGCACAAGGATCCACCATCCTCTAGCCTGGAGAACGGATGCTCTTTCTTTCAGCTGGAATGCCCTAACAATTTATGCATTCCCTCCTCTACCTTTACTCACCAAGGTGTTACTGAAGATCAAGGCAGAACAACCAAGAGGAATCTTGATAGCTCCAGACTGGCCAAGGCAACACTGGTATCCACTGCTACTGATCATAACTCACACCAAACCGTGGCCCTTGCCTCAATGGCCTCTGCTCCTGACTCAACACAATTACAGGACTGTTCATCAGAACCTGCAAACTTTGAAGCTGACAGCCTGGAGGGTTCCATGACTGTGAACCATGACTCCCTCTCCGAAAAAGTACAGGAAATTTTGCTGGAGGCACGTAGGCCTTCCACCAGAAAAACCTATTCGGCCAAATGGAAGAGATTCATCATCTGGAATGTCAACAAGAGCCAGGATGCATCACTGATGAACATACCTCCGATATTAGAATACTTGGCAGAAATGTTTCACAGTGGCCTCTCATACTCTTCCATCAAAATCCACGCTTCTGCTGTCTCAGCACATTACAACTGTGATCCACCTGTGTTTTCGCATCCCTTGCTAAGGCAGTTTCTAAGAGGAATAAAGAATATAAAACCTCCAAGGACACAACCAATTCCTGCATGGGACCTCAATTACGTCTTGGAAAAATTAACTCTTCCTCCTTTTGAACCAGCAGCATCTTCGGAAATGCAATTTCTCTCTTGGAAAACGGTTTTCCTGTTGGCAGTCACCTCAGCAAGAAGAGTCTCTGAGATACAGGCCCTCATGGCAGTTCCTCCTTTTCTCATTTTTCATCAGGACAGAGTTTCCCTTAGGACCAATCCTTCATTCATGCCTAAGGTGATATCCAGAGTGTCTCTAAACCAAGCAATTCACCTGCCTACATTCTTTCCTAACCCTCAGAATAAAGGGGAAAAACTGCTGCATACTTTAGACATACACAGACAACTACGCTACTACTTGGACAGAACAAAGACCACCAGGAAGTCTGACCAACTGTTTGTAGCCTATGCTGCTGGAGTGCAAGGAAAAGCAGTCACCAAACAAACTATTTCAAAATGGATTGCACACTGCATCAGATTCTGCTACTCTTTCTATGGAAAAAGTGTGCCAGCTAATATTAGACCACACTCCACCAGAGCTATGGCCACATCCACAGCCTTTCTAAGAGGAGTGGCTACAAAAGACATTCTAGAGGCTGCTACATGGAGCTCCGTGCATACATTTACCAAACACTACAACCTGCCATTATACTCCAGATCCCGAGCAGGCTTTGCTTCGGCAGTCCTGCAGGGCCTTCTAGCCACACCATCTCTTGCTTAGTCCTACCACCCCCAGCTTGGCTATGGTATTCAACCCGTATGTCAGGACTGCAGTTGCATTCTTGAAGGACATAGTGCAGTTTTGTACCTACCATAAATGTAGATGTCCGATAGATATGCAACTGCAGTCAGGTTTTCCCTCCCTCCTACCCCTCTGTTTTTTCCCTTGGGTCCTTTCTCCCCTTACCTATCAGCTGGGGTTATATGTTATGGTGTATCTGTTTATTACTGTTGTGCATGTCTGGTTTATCTGTTTATTCATTCACAAAATTTAGCCTTCCTTGGAGGGCACCTGGCATCTGGGGCAAGAAACACTGAAGAAGATGGTGTCGGCTGGTGCCTTTGTACCCCAGCCGCTCTGACGTCGGGGAGGAGGCGACATCGGCCGACGCCGGACCCAGGCTTTGGAATCTGGCCGACCGAAGGGCTGCCTGAGGCAGGACAACCCATATGTCAGGACTGCAGTTGCATATCTATCGGACATCTACATTTATGGTAGGTACAAAACTGTACTTTCCCGATTCCCACAAGTTCCTTTTTAAAAATCCTGTTGTGGATCCGGAGACTGTTTCACAGAGACCCAAGGGCATTAAGACTTCTACTAAAAATCCTACCCCCTCTGATAGAGACTCCAGGGCGCTGAATAGATTGGGGTAAGAAAGTTTACACTTCTGCAACCTTGGCCATTAGGGCTTTAAACTGCCAGTTTCATATGTTAAAATATCAACATGTTATTGGATTGCTTAAACAGAAAATGATGTTAATGCCTGACTGTGCTGAAAATAAAGAATTACAGGATTTAATGCATTCTGCTGAACAGGTTGTAAAACATACTTTGCAATGTGGATTTGATTCATTAGAGGCCTCTTGCAGGGCTGCTGTTACTGGGTCTGTGCTCAGAAGGCATGCTTGGTTTATGGAGCAATCTTTGCCAGATCATGTTAAAGCTAAATTGTTGGATGCTCCCTTAAATCAGGACCGCCTTTTTGGAAACAAGGCTGAGGAAGTTCTTAAAAAGATGGAAGGTAAAGCTAAATCTATGCAAACTGTTAAATTTCTTACAAGTTCAGCCTCCTAGATTTAGTAGGCGCTGGCCCTCTAAAAATTGGTCCTTTCCAGACCCTTCCAGGTCTTCTCAAGCCAAACCCAGACACAGCAGAAACTCCAGGTTTCAGTCCCAAGGGACACACAAAACTAAGCAGTGGGGAGTTTCCACACCCAAACCTGGGAACATCAAGACCCCCCCCCCAATGGAAAACTGTCTCAATGACTTGCTTTTAAGACTTCCAAGCACTTCCCAACTGAATGCTCCTATAGGTGGAAAGATTGGTCTGCAGGCCAAAAACTGGGAACTCATTACCCAGGACAAGTGAGTTCTAAATATAGTGTCCCAAGGATGCAGATTTCATTTCCACACGTTACCAACACCAAGCGGGTGGCCAGATCTACCCCCAAATCAGTGGGCAGAGGCCCAAAATCCAGGTACTCTCTCTCTTAAACATGGGGGCTATTCAGTTGGTACCAGAAGAGGAAGAGGAAAAGGGACAAGGTTTCTATTCCAGACTTTTCCTGGTACCCCGAAAAGACAATACATGGCATCCTATCCTGCACCTTTCCATTCTAAACACCTTTCTGGTGATTCCAAAATTCAAAATGCTGACTCTTCACCAGCTGCTTCCTATGCTAGGCAAGGATGGATGTTTGGCAACACTGGACTTAAAAGAAGCATACCTGCACATCCCTATCAGGGAGTCTTGTAGAAGATACCTACGCTTCAAAGCAGGCTACATGCACTATCAGTTCTCTGCACTGCCCTTTGGCTTATCTACTGCACTCAGGGTATTCACAAAATGCCTAGCTCCAGTCATTGCATTTTGCAGGCAAAGAAATATTCAAATATACCCATACCTGGACGATTGTCTAATTCAGGCAGAAAGCAAGGATATTCTCTTCAGTCATCTGGCCTTTGTTCAAAGGGTACTGACTTATTTGGGGTTCACCATAAACGAAAAGAAATCCCACTTGATACCCTGTCGACAAATTTATATTCCTGGGAGCAAGCTTGAATACAACTTCCCAGATGGCTTTCCTCACGCCAGATAAATGGATACATTTGACAACTTACTTCAAACAAGTGGCCACAAAAACCCAGATATCTGCAAGGCAAATACTGCAAGCCTTTGGGTTCATGGCCTCATGCATTCTTCTAATTCCATATGCAAGGCTGCATGTGAGGAAACTACAATGGTATCTCAAAAGCCTATGGTGTCAACATTCACAGGATCTGGAAGCAAGGATTCCTATCGTACCTTGCCTAGAGTTCCTTTGGTGGGCAGAGGCTTTCCAACAAAACAGGGGACTACCATTCACATTACCCCCTGCCAAATAAATCTTAACAACAGATGCATCAGACTATGCATGGGGGCTCACCTGGCAGGGAAGTGCATTCAGGGCAAATGGAACCCAAATCAAATCCGCCTGCACATAAATCAAAAGGAAATGTTAGCTGTACAGAATGCCCTGACAGCCTTCAAGGACCACATTCTTCCAGGACAACTAATGATAGACAGACAACACCACTCTCATGTGGTACATAAGCAGGGTTGGGTGCACATTCTTACCCCCTCTGCAGACTAGCCATGGCATTGTGGAACAGAGCCTTGAGCTACCAAGTGAATCTGCAAGCTCAATTCCTGCCAGGAAAACTAAATACGCTGGCAGATGAACTAAGCAGAAACCCCATGGACCCACACGAATGGAAACTGGAACCAGGGATTTTCAACATGTTGACAGGCAAATGGGGGAGTCCAGATATAGACCTGTTTGCCTCCCTCCAGAACCATCAACTGGACAGATTTTGCACAAAGATTCCCCACAAACAAGTTTGGAAAGTGGATGCCCTGTCCTTCACCTGGGAAAACCTCTCAATTTATGCCTTTCCTCCTCTGCTTCTGTTCTCCAAGGTACTACTAAAGATCAAACAGGACAGGCCAAGGAGGATTTTAATTGCACCAGACTGGCCTCGCCAACACTGGTACCTACTCTTGTGCAGAGTGTCACGCTTGGCTCCATGGCACCTGCCTCAGACTCCTTCCCTGTTGTCTCAGTAGGAGAACATGATTCTGCACCCTCAGCTCCAAACCGTGAACCTAGCAGCCTGGCTAATTACCTAATCTCTCTTTTACCATCCCTCAGTAAATCAGTGATGGATATCATTTTAGTGGCAAGGAGGCCTAGTACTAAAAAATCCTATGCTGCAAATGGAAAAGATTCTGTGCTTGGAACCAATCTCAAGGAATGAACGCAGCAGTGCCCAATTTACCTCAGATTCTACACTGCTTAACTGATATGCTTCGTAAGGACTTGTCTTTTTCCTCCATCAGAATTCATGCCTCAGCCATGTTTGCTCATTATAGCACAGAGCCTCCCCTATTCTCTCACCCACTGCTCAAGCAGTTCCTCAGAGGGGCCAAAAATCTAAGGCCACCCAGGAGAGCTACAAATCCAGCCTGGGATCTTAACTTTGTCCTGGAGAACTCACTTTTCCTCCCTTCGAGCCAGCTGCTACTGCAGACTTAAAATTTATTTCCTGGAAAACAGCTTTCCTTTTGGCAATCACTTCTGCAAGAAGGGTATCTGAATTACAGGCCCTTATGGCAGTGGAATCTTTCATCATCTTTCATGCGGACAGGGTGTCCCTCAGAACCAATCCCTCCTTCATGCCCAAGGTGGTATCCAGTGTGACTCTTAATCAGGCCATTTATTTGTCTACCTTTTTTCCTAACCCACAGAACAAAGGGGAACGGATACTGCACTCTTTAGATGTGCACAGACAACTTAGATTCTACTTGGACAGGACTAAACCTCAAAGGAAATCTGAACAACTACTGGTGGCATTTGCTACAGGGGCAGAGGGGAAAGCTATTTCAAAACAAACCATTTCAAAGAGGATAGGCCACTGCATTCATTTCTGCTATTAGCACCATGGAAAACCTATCCCACAGGGCATCAGACCCCATTCAACCAGGGCTGCCTTCACCTCTACAGCCTTTCTCAGGAGAGTCCCTACTAGGGACATCTTAGAAGCTGCTACCTGGAGTTCTGTACATACTTTCACCAAGCATTACCATTTGCCAATTTTCTCTAAATCCAGGGCTGGTTTTGCCACTGCAGTCTTGCATGGCATTATAGCTGGTCCTAATTCTATTTAAATTCCTCCTCCTAACCTTAGCTTTGGGAATCTACCCAAATGTAATGACTGCAACAGTGAAACGTGAAGAGCATAGTACAGTTGTGTACATAAATGTAGATGTTCGAGTGTATTCACTGTTGCAGTCCTGGTTACCCTCCCTCCAGCCCCCTTTTCTTCCTTTGGCTATACCTCTACTCTCACTTATTATGCTGTAAAAGCTTTTTGGTGTATTTGCTTTTCTGTTGGAGGTATATCCTTGTATTTATAGATTTAATTGCTTCCCATTAGGGGGGCACCTGACATCTGGGGCAAGAAAAACTGATGTAATGGCGTCGGCTGCATGTTTTATACCCCTGATGTCATGAAAAAAGGGACAGCAACCAACGCAGGACCCAAGACTTTGTTAATCAGGCCGACTGAGGGCTACTGCAAAGCAGATAACCCAAATGTAATGATTGCAACAGTGAATACACACTAACATCTACATTTATGGTAAGTGTACACAACTGTACTTTGTCATCTTATGATACCTCCCCAGATTATCCCCCTGAGGAGGTCCTTCAGAAGAAGTGCAAGAGGAAGCACTTAGATTCCCCACAGGAATCGGTCAATGAAGATACTGATTTTGATGAGGGGGAAGGGTCCCCAAAGTCACCACTTGAAGGTTTCTCCTTCGATGACATCCTAGAAATTTTAAAACAAAGGGATGACGAAGTCCCAGAAATGCTTTTTTGGAGGAATCTGTTTACCTGCAGGCTTTTGGTACTCTCCCATCTACCTCTTGAGTAACTCCGCCCGCTGACAAACTCATCCAGTTGATATTTCACAGCAGGTGTGGAAGGCTACAGACTCCACTGAACCCATCTCTAAGAGACTGGACAAGGTTTTATGTGCCCCCTGAAGATGAGCAGTTCTGGACCAAAGGTGTAGCAGTGGATGCCATGGTCGTTGCGGCCATCACGCAAAAGGAACCTGCTGAGGTGAATTCATCTGTCCATCCACCCAGCAGGGGGTCTATGGATAGATTTGGGAAGCAGGCTTATACTTCATTGACCTTCACCCTAAGGTCTTTGAATTTTCTGGCACATTTCAAAAGACTTCAAAGGGATCTGATCAAGGAGTTGTCAGATGTCCTGGCAGGAGCTATTGGTGAAGGGCTCCAAGAGAAAGTTAACTCCCAGCTAGCCACCCTGGAGTCTGTGTCTAATTCGTCCATGAGGCTCGTTCACATAGAGCCAAGGGGACATCCAGAGCAGTGAGTTCAGGCATAGTCACAAGGAGATATGCCTGGATGCGCCTGTATGACTTTGCAGAGCCATTTAAGGCTTCATTTGTCAATGCACCCTTTGACAGATCAACCTTATTTGGCCCCAAAGTAAGAGAGACCTTATCTAGGTATGAGAAGGCACGCAAGACCGTTTCTGCTGTGGACATACGTTTTTTCTCCATCCCCCACAGATCCTTTTCTAGGAGCCAGAGGAACGGTCAAAAGATGTGGTTCAAAAAACCCCAAGGACCTTGCCAGGATACATGTGGAGGCAGTTCCCCCAGGGGCAGATGGGGCAACCAGAATGGAAGATGCTGCCCACGTGGAATAAGTGGTCTCCAGAACCAGGGCTTCGGGTTTCCTTTCTGAGTAAGTCTTTACATAATTACTGAATGGAGGCTTGATTGTCTTCCTCTGGAGACAGTCAGGGGATGCTTATCCTTTAACCTAGATGCCTGGCTAAACATAGCAGATTCTTGGGTACAGTGGATCATATCCAGAGATTATACCGTACCATTTTCCCATTCTCCCATCGTACACAATAAATCCCTGATCTCCCACCCAGTCAGAGGGATCCAGCAGTTCTAGAAATTCAAAAACTGCTAAACAAGAGTCATCCAAGAATCCCCGCTAGGCCAGAAAGTATCTGGAACTTACTCGAGATTCTTTTTAGTGCCAAAAAAGACAGGGGACTGGAGACCAATTTTAGATCTCAATCTGTTGAACAAATTAGTTCAACAGGCAAAGTTCCAGATGGTCACAGTACAGTCCATTCTTCCCTTTTTGTAGAAAGACTTTTGGATGTTGCTCGATAGATCTTCAGGATGCATATTACCATATAAAGATGGACAAGCAGTCCAGAAAGTTTCTCTTCTTCCAAATGGGAGCCAGTCGTTACCAATTCAGAGTGCTGCCCTTTGGTATCGCCACATCCCCCAGGATGTTCACCAAATGTATTTCAATAGTAGCAGCTCATTTCAGACTGCAAGGATTCCAGGTGTTTCTGTAGTTGGACGACTGGCTCATAACCGCTTTAACCAAGCATTGGTTGATAGAGGCAAGGGATTTACACAATCAATATGTGTCCACCTAAGAATTACTATAAATCACAAGAAGTCACATTTGACTCCAACTCAGAATCTAGAGTTTATAGGGGTAGTTCTGAATATGACAACAACCATAGCATACCTTCCTTCAGAAAGACTTAGGTTCATAGGTTCATACTAGGCTATCTGCCCGAGGGCATTTACAAGCCTAGCCCATAGTTTTGTGGCTTACGCCACCCCTTTAGTATGGGGAACTATACCCATTATTTTGCTGTGCCTCTGTCGAGCAGTGACACTGAGGTAATCCCTGGGGTATATCTGCGATCTCCCATCCATTGGTCAAGATTTCTCTTGAACAAGGCCAGCGAGGTGCTCTGCCTCACATATACCGGGATTTTATTCCACAGCATAGGGAGTCTTTGGGTGATGAATCTATCCCTCCAGCACGTCCTATTAATAGCCGTGTCGAGGTTTAAGTCTCCCGCCCTTGTGGCTCTAACGGATCTAGATTTTTTGAGGTGAAGCATATTCATCAAATCTGGGTTTGACATGGCCTTGTATGTTAGGCAAAGGTCACCTCTGAGCAAGCGGTAAGCGACTGAATAGAGCTGGAGTTCTTTCAGTCGGGCAGCATAGGACAGGAAGGACACTTCAAAGAATTATTTATTTATTTCAGGTTCAAAAGATAATCCACAGAAAGAAGATTGTTGCTCGACTAATTTTGCAAACTCTAGTGTCGATGGCAGCATCAGTAACTCTAGTCCCTCTAGCGAGGTTTCACACAAGAAATATTACAATGGCTGCTACCATCACAGTGGTCTATACTTCATCAAACCATGTCAGACCATATTCTGATCACCAGTTATTGCAAGAAGGATTCACTTTGGTGGACGTATCCTGAAGAAATTCTCCTCGGCTGCCCCTTAGTCCTTCCAGAGCCCACAGCTATAGTGACTACAGATGTCTCCCAGGTGGGGTGGGGTGTTTTCTGGGGAAGACTATCCAAGGCACTTGGTCCCCCTTAGAGGCCAACTTGCATGTCAGTGTCCTGGAGCTAAGAGCAGTGATTCTAGAATTGCAGGCCTTTCAAACAGCTCTTCCTCAGGGGACAGTTGCAGTTCAGACAGACAACATGCCAGTAGTTTGGTGCATTAAACAGGGAGGAACCAAGTCTTATCCCTTTTGTAGAGAAGCACTGAGTGAGTGGCAGTGGGTGATCTCTTCCAACTGCTTTCTGATAACAGTGTATATTCCAGGGAGTTCCAATGTGATTGCAAACAAACTGTGCAGATGTATTCTTCAGCCTCATGAGTGGTCTCTCAATCCAGAAATGGCGGAAAGGATCTTCTGTCGGTGGGGTCAACCTTACTGTGACCTGTTCACCTCTCCCCTAAAGCACAAGTACAGTAATTACTTTGGCCTTATTCCCCCTTCAGGGAAGTCACCAACAGACTGTCATCCACAGTTGGTCCCCTGGTCTCCTCTATGCCTTTCCCCCCGATGTTCTTCGTGTTTCACTGTTGCAGTCATTACATTTGGGTAATCTGCTGGCAGGTTGCCCTCAGTCATGCACCATTCCTGAATTGTTTGATTGTTTTGCAGAAATGGAGGAAGAAAGTGAATGGAAATATAGAGTAGTATACTTTAAAAATGCTGATTGTGTGTCTGTTAGTATTGCTGTTGAATAGATCACAGTTTTGTCCAGCCAGGTAGAAAATGCAGTTGCATATAGTTCTTACTGTCGAGATAGTCTTTCAGGAATAATCACTGTAAGAGACTTAACATTTAAATTTACTTGCCTTCTGTTCCCTTCTGTGTTCCGCCAGGTTTCCGTCAACTATATAATCATTCCCTATGAGGACCAATGCTGTTATTTCTAGATTAGAGTGTTTTTATGTAGATGCTGATATACTTGTATATATCCAGCACTGCCATGCATTTTTTTTTTTGTTCAAGCCACTCAGGACCGTCACAAGGAAGGTGTGTTAGACAAACGTCTACTATCTAATGAAGCCAAATTGTCATAGAAATCCAACAGTAAAGTTGGTAAAACATTTCAGAAAGAAATAGTAGCTGTCTAGCTGTATACAAATCTTCTAAGAGCATGGAAGAAGAGTAGCTTTACTGATGCATTGACCTCTTCTGAAAGATCAACTTAATACAACTGTACTGTTTTCTTTCAGCTTGGTCACTTAAACAGTCAGTGTTTGGATAGATTGCTAAGCAGTACTTTGTCAGTTGTGTGATGTGGATAGCTACAGAATCCCTTGTAAGATAGCCTTGACAAATCTTGTTTCTCCCTTGAATGCGCCTCAGACTTTTGGAAATTAGTAAATGTGTGGACAGCTGTCTATGCATGGCAGCTTCCAAAATATCTTTTGAAGTCATTTCTCAGGTAAGCTACTGAAATTGCTGCCATTCTTGCAAAATGGCTTCTATGTCTTCCAAAGTTTTTTTTATTTTTGCAAATATAGTAAATGATACAGATGGTCAGTCATTTTAATTTGTTTATATATGGATAAAACTAAATGAAAGAAATACCGGCTTGCTGGATTTCGGCAATAAAGGTTCCACAGGTCCTCTGATATTAATCACTACTATTTATTTCACGACAACACTGCACACAGGTCTACATGCAACGAAACAACTTCACCATAAAACAAAAAAACAAACGTTAAGCGCTTTCATCTGCTTAAAGCAGACTTCCTCAGAACAATTCTTATGTGCACATCTTCGTTATTTAAACATCATTTGGCGCCAAAACCAGTTTTCATTTCATAAGATTTAAAGGCATATACATACTTGAATAGCATTATCTCCTTATTAAAAGTTGTACTAGTACTGGGGATTCAAAACTTCTCATATTCAAATAAATTAATAACTTCTATAAAAACTACTATACAATTATTTTCTTAAAACCTTAAAAATAAATATTGATTTCCTTATAAATATTATACATATAATAATAATTTATAATAAAATGTATATGTAAACGTTTGTTTTTTTGTTTTATGGTGAAGTTGTTTCGTTGCATGTAGACCTGTGTGCAGTGTTGTCGTGAAATAAATAGTAGTGATTAATATCAGAGGACCTGTGGAACCTTTATTGCCGAAATCCAGCAAGCCGGTATTTCTTTCATTTTAATTTGTTTGACATGCTAGCCTTTTTTGTTCTTTGAAGGTAGTGGGCATTTGACTTATTTTCCTGATTTTTCCTGATTTCTTTGTTCTCCTAGTTTAACTTGTGAGCTGTGTATAAAAAATGCTTTCAATCATTCTCGTAGTTTGTATTAAAAAAAAAGTAGCAGCTGAACTGAGTGATTCAAAAATATTTCTGAAATAACTTTTGGCATGAAGGAAGGAACAGTTTTCAGAGAACCTTCATCAAGAGTTAGTATTACTGTGTAGAGTGAATTGCATGGAAGAGCTTGTAACTCTGAAATTCTGTATGAGGTAATAACCACTAAAACAAGTGATTAGAAGAAGTACCTTAAAAATGACTGGTTCTTCGTGATCCAAAAGTCCCATAAGTACCTCAACAAAGGTACTGGTGCTGATCCATTGCTGGTGTCCATGGTT
The DNA here is from genome assembly GCF_019279795.1 of Protopterus annectens. Lineage (NCBI taxonomy): Eukaryota > Metazoa > Chordata > Ceratodontiformes > Protopteridae > Protopterus > Protopterus annectens. Next base: position 927,229,212 of record NC_056731.1, read on the forward strand.
CTGGAAGACCGTCTAAATTGTTTTCTACCCCCCAGTACTCCAGTAGCAAAGAAAGCTGAGTAATTCATAGACTTGGGAAGGTATTTAAAGCCGCTACCCTAGTCTTCAAGGCAGTCACAATTCAGTCTGATATGGCTAAGTTCCTGATGACCTTCCTAAACTGGTAAGGAAAAAAATGTGTAAAGATATCTAATGCTTACCTGTGGGCAGCATGTTTGGAGCTCACCCAGACAGCTAGTTAAATGATTAAACATTCTATTACAGGTGGATATAATGCTGTAGATACAGAATCTAGGGCAATAGGTATGAGTTCTGTGATCAGAAAGCATGACTGGTTGAGGCTACACACCTTGCAAGAGGATGTCAAAGTGGACCTCCTAAATGCTGCATTAGATAAAAAGTTGCTCTTTGGGAAGTATTTAAAGAACTGGAGGGAAATGGAAATGTTATGCAGGATGTCAGGTTTTTCACTCTCCATTTCCATGTATGAGTACATTCAGCTTAGTTGAATCACAGATCCATTGTCCCCGACCAAGTGAATGGGTCAGGAGTGGGAGAGTGGGGAATGTGCCTCCTGTTGGGACACACATTAAAGCCTGTTTGGCAGTATACTGGGAGTGAGAAGAACCTGCCCTCCTGAAGAAACTATGTTAAAACCCTTCCTTTTTTGGTCAAGAATCAGCGTTTCCTTTTCCATAAGCTGTGGCTTGCTTATGGAATTTACTTTGCAAGCTTGTATATAAGTATATGCCACTTGGTTGTAAAAGCAGTAGTCAAATGCTAAGCTGCCCAAGACACCAAATTCCAAGACATTGAAAATTTACTGCTGCAAGCAAAATACCCTAAACACAAGTGTTTGCAGGGAGCAATCCCCCATACACCACATCTTGCAACCACTTGAATGTAAATCGTGTCCACACATGGTGTAGATGTATGTGAGAGATGAGCTAGACTTGTCTGTGACAAGAGTGACCGACACTCCTGAAATGGCTCTTACCAGCATCTGCTCCTTCTTCGGGTACTTCTACGCCAGGGACTGAAAACCCCTCACAAAAATCTAAGGAGCACAGGGAGCACTGTAAATGGTTTCCTGTTCGGTCTCCAAAGACTTCTCTTCCTTCAGAGCTGCCCAGGAATGTTCCTAAGACCTTGGATCCATTACTCATTGTGTCTCCATCCCTTTGGCCCTGTAGTCCGAGTTTTTTTACTGAACCAGTATCACCCAGATTAAGGTCTCCCTTCCTGCAGTAGACACCCAAGAAGATTTTTAGACAACCTTCCACGTCCTCCTCCATTAGGTTATCCCAAAGTCTGTCTGAGGCGGAGGTGGATAGGATGATAAGTTCATCAGATCACAGGTCCAAATGGGGGTCTTGCCATTTCTGTCTCCCATCAGATCCATGAGCCATAAACCATCCTTTCAGCCTGTTGTTGCTCCTTCTCTGATCCGTCCTTCTGTTTCAGAGCCCTCAGATCTGAGATCCCCAGGAGTCTCTTATGCAGCGGTACCTGTAGAACAGCCAGTTCAAGCATAGCCATAAGGAGACCTGTCTGGATGCGGTTGTATGAATTTGCAGAGCCCTTCAAGGCATCATTCATCAATGCTCCTTTTGATGGATCTTCTTTGTTTGGGGCAACCATTAAAAAAACTCTCTCCTGCAGTGAAGAGGATGGAAAGACCTTTGTCTGCCATTGGAATTCACTTTTCTACCCCCGCAGAGACCTTTCTCTAGGAATCAACATGGTGAGATGATGTGGTTCCAAAAATCTCAAGGTCCTTTTCAGGATTAATGCGGGTATTTTTCCCCCAGAGGCAGCGGGGACAATAGCTACAGTGGTAGATTGCCCAAGTGGCAGAGGGTGTCCACAGAACAAAGGATCTTGAGATCCCTTCTCAGGCGGATGTCCTTCTGTTCATATGCTGCAGTATTCATAGCATAAGGGTGTCCTCCTCTGTCTGACTCATACATCTGACCAGTATCCAAAAGTCTACATGCTACTACAAGGTACATGCTATGCTGCACAATATAATGCATATGTCAGCCATAAAGAGACTGGTATAAAGCAGACATCAGCAAGCGCCTACCTCAGAACTTGTCGGCTGCCTGTCCGATCGCCTGCTCCAGATATTCACTCAGCAGAACTGTTGTGTTCCAGTTACCAGATAAGAACCCGTTTGGGGATTTTTCTTGTTAATATTTTTGCTGCTGTTTGTTGGGTTCATGCCAACTAGGAAGGGCAAGTGTCACTGTGGAACTCAGATTCCACATAATGACGCCTATGATCTTTGTCTCTCTTGTCTAGGCCTAGAACACGACCACACCGTGTGCGCTATCTGTAAGTCTTTCATCCCTAAGACCCTCAGGAGTTGGTTAGTGTCTTTAAAATTACACTTGGAAAACCAGGGCCTTAAGCGCCTAGCACACGGGATGGATGTGATGTCGGGCCATTCGGACGAGCCCATACTGAAGGAAGGCCAAGAAATCTCGGACTGAACTTTCAGCTGCGCCCTCTCTTCTGGTAGTTTCTCCCGAGGCTAGTGTAGGCCGTGACAGAGGTGGTGGATGTACCTTCAGTGGGTACTTTAGTTGAAGCCCCGAAGGAGTCCACTGGCACGTCCACAAGGGAAGGGCAGGCATCCGATCAGGGCAATAAGAGGAAACCTAGGCTTGTTATCTTCGAAGGCCCTCATGGCATTGCACAAGTCATGGTGCATGAAGATGTGCTTTTGGATATCATTGAATGTAGGCCAACAGCCGGTCCTTCCACCTTGCACCATATGGAAGCCCCCAAAAATAAAGAAGGCTAAAACTAAACACGTGTCTCCTGCTACTCCTTAGCAGCCTCCTGATTGGCAAGCTTTTTCTCAAAGCCTCTTTATTGTCTTTATGGCCCTCCTCCAATCTTCTCCTTCAGCTGTCCCTCTGTAGCCCTTTTCTCCTCCCACAACCTTCAAAAGGATGGCTGCTGACACTTCTTCAGAAGAGGAGGATTCCTCTGGAGAGGAGCCCTTGGCCGACTCCACACAGTTGGTTTCCCCCTTAAGTATGCCTCCCCAGAGGAGGAAATTAATGGTACAGATTCCCCTGGGGAGGACATTTCCTTTGGAAAGACCATTCTCAAAATTAATGCTTTCTTCAAGTGGGACTGCTCCCATTTTTCAGACATTCAGAAGAGGTACTGTGACCTCCTGCAGACTGATTTTCCCCATCTGCTATCCCTCTGCTATCCCTCCAGTCCTGCCTGCCTTTCTGGATGTGTTTTCGGCTGCCTCTGTGTCCAGACTCTAAGCCTCCTGCCCCTAAGCATCCAGACAGGCTCTATAAGGTACCCGAGGACTCTCTTCCTTTTCAAGGCTCCTGCTGCTGATCTGGATACCATATCTTTTTCTGTGGAAAAGGCTTTCAAATTGCTACCATCCACTTCCCTGTTACCCTCTGATAAGGAGAGTAAGGTCATGAACGGTTGTGTAAGAAGGTTTACTCTTCTGCCACTTGGGCCTTCCGGGCAATTAATTATCAGACCGACATGGCAAAGTACTCCCTGGCCCTTCTGGCTGATGCAGAAAAAATGTTGGCAGACATCCCCGATTCCCCAGCTACAGTGGATATAAAAAGTGTAAATCTAAATTAACAACTATTCATCTGCACAAGTGACTAGGCACTCCAAGTACAGTCATGATGCCTGCTGATGTCTCCGCTAGGGTGGCTGCCACTGATTCAGTCCTTAGAAGATGCTTTTGGCTTAGGCTACAACTTCTGCATGAAGATTTCAAGTCCAAATTGTTGTATGCACCCTTAGATAACAAAGCCTTATTTGGTAGTTTGGAAGCAGAACTCTTCAAAACTACAGGAGAAAGGAAAGGAGTTGCAGGACCTTAAACACATTCTTGTATCTCCAGTTCACAGTTTCAAAGGAATTACCTGGTTAAGACTGCCTTTGTAAGAAAAACATCCCTATCCTTCTCTTCTAAAAGTAAGAGGGGACCTAGAAAGCCAGCTTCGTACAAGTCTGCTACTTCCGCTCCTGCTGCAAAAAGTCCTTTCAGTCCCAACCTAAGCCAGGCATTCGGACTACCAGCCACCAGGGCTATCCACTCCCTTGTCTCTTTGTCTCAGCCTATGTTCATCGTGTTTCACTGTTGCAGTCATTACACTTGGGGTTATCCTGCTGGCAGGCTACCCGCAGTCGACCTGAATTCCAAAGTCTAGGTCCGGCGTCGGTTGTTGTCGCCTCCTCCCTGACGTCAGTGCGCCGGGGTTATAAAAGATGCAGCCGACACCATTTTCTTCGGTCTTTCTTGCAGCGCGGTGCCCGATGCAAAAGCAGATGTTCATCGTGTTACACTGCTGCAGTCATTACACTTGGGTCATCCTGCCATCAGGCGGTTCCCCAGTCGGCTTGAGTTCCAAAGTCTTGGTCCACTGTCGGTTGCTGTCGCTTCCTCCCTGATGTCAGTGCGACAGGTGTATATAAGATGCAGCCGACGCCATTTTCTTCAGTCTTGCCGCGCGGTGCCCGAAGCAAAAGCAGTTCGCAAGTGCCGGTCGGCCGACTCCTGAGATTGTCATTTCCGAATCCAGAACTGAAGTCTTCTACAAAGCTAAGTACCCCGTTGGGGAAACTTTTTCTTTCCTCAGAGTGATGGCAGTAAAAGTTAATAACTGTATTTCTTGTGGGAAGCAAATACCTCATAAGGATTTCCATTCTTATTGTATCCCATGCCTAGGCCCAGACCACAAAGTCACTGGTTGTCAGTTTTGCGCTAGGTTTAACAAGCGCACTATTAAACGTCTGTTTGATTTTGCCCGACATTACTTTGGCAGAAAATTTAATTACACCATGCCATTGGAACTTCCGACGACTGCAATTCATAAAAAGCGCAAAGGCAAAGACAGGCATCCGAGGCCCAAAACTAACGACAAAGCCTCTTCTAGGCCAGTCGCCGGTTCTCCGGTTTTCAGCGAGGCACCTTCGCAGCCCCTGACCACTTCTGCAGAACCACAGGCGGCCACCAACTCCCTAGTGGAGATGGCTGAGCCATCGGACTCACAATTTTTACAGACTACCAAAACCGACCCTGCAAGAAGGATCCAGAGTACATGAGCAACCCACAGCTTCAGAGGGTGTCTTCAGACCTACTCAGTTAAGCATTAAACCCTCTTCTAAGTCTAAGCCACCTTTAAAAACAAGGAAACAAGTACAGTCTCCAGGACAGGCCTCCATGCCTAAGAAACAAATGCTCAAAATGGCCGAAGACCTGATCACTCTGATCAGAGGGTCCCATCCCCCTCCTGATAAAAGGCCTAGACAGGATGCAGACTGACTCTTCCGACCAGGTGTCCATTTCCTCAGACCTAGGTTACTCTTTACCCCCTTATGAGGATTCTGATGCTGTGGAATCCATTCCATCAGCCTCTCCACCAGAGGATTACTCTTTTGGGGAAACTTTACACACCATGAGGGAGCATTTCCATTGGGAAGGCCAGGATTACTCAAAATCCAAGAAAAGGCTGAGAGAATTCCTACTATTGCCTCAGCACAGATCCCTTGCTATTCCGCCAGTGTTAGATATTGTGGATGGATGTGTATACTGAATCCAGCTTAAATCCTGATTCCATACCTCCAGCTCCAGTTAAACCAGACAGGGATTAGAGTCCCTGACTCACACAAATTTCTGTATAAAAGCCCAGTAGCAGACCCAGAAACTATTTCTCAGGGACCCAAAGGGGTTAAGGCCTCATCAGCAAAGAAATCCAGTTCCCTCTGACAGAGACTCCAGAGCATTAGACAGATGGGGAAAGAAAGTATATACGTCTTCAACTTTAGCAATGAGAGCTTTAAATTGCCAATTTCACATGCTAAAATATCAGCAATTTTTGATGTCTCAGTTGAAACAAAAAATGCTTTCAGATACAGATCCTCCTAATTTTAAGGAAATGCAGGGTTTATTGCATGCTGCTGAACAAGTGGGAAAACATATTTTGCAATGTGGTTTTGATTCTTTAGAGGCCTCCTGTAGAGCAGCAGTTACAGGCTCTGTCATTAGAAGACATGCATGGTTAAAAGAACATATATTACCAGATCATGTTAAAGCTAAACTACTGGATGCACCTGGGCAGCATGATGTCTTATTTGGAGTTAAGGCAGAAGAGGTACTAAAGAAAATGGAGGATAAGGCAAAATCTATGCAAACAGTGAAAGACTTCTTACAGGTACAGCCTCCTCGATTTAGCAGAAACTGGCCAACAAAGAATTGGTCCTTTCCAGTTACGGACAGACCTCAAAGGGGCAGATACAGACGTCCAGGAGGTAGAGGAGAGCCACAAGGTCCTTACAGGCCTTGACAATGGGGTGCACCAGGCCAGAAAGAAGGGGAAGACAGACACCAACCTTACAAAAAACAGTCCCAATGACTTCCCACTACAGCTGTACAGCTGCCAAACATCTCTCTCTTGGCAGCCCCCTTGGGAGGAAAACTGGCTCTTTTCTATCACAATTGGCATATGATCACCAAAGACAAATGGGTTCTCAATATTGTATCACAAGGTTACAGGTTCCACTTTCACACTCTGCCAAGGTTAAAAGGAATGTCAAATCTGCCACCAAATCGGTGGGCAGAGGCTCAAAAACAAATTACAGCACTCATGAACATGGGAGCTATTCAAAAGGTACCTCCATAGGAACAAGGACAAGGATTTTACTCAAGACTCTTTCTGGTGCCCAGAAAAGACAAAACCTGGAGGCCCATTCTGGATCTTTCATCTTTAAACACTTACCTGGATGTTCCGAAATTCAAAATGTTGACATTACAGCAGCTTCTTCCCATGCTGGGCAAGCAAGCTTGGCCCGTGACCTTTGGACGTCAAGGAGGCATACCTGCATGCCCCTGTCAGACAAAACTGCAGAAGATTCCTCAGATTCATAGCTGGTCCAATGCATTATCAATTCTCTGCACTGCCCTTTGGCTTATCTACTGTGCCCAGGGTCTTCACAGAGTGCCTGGCACCAGTAATTGCATTTTGCAGAGAGGAATTCAAATTTACCCATACCTGGATGACTGCCTGATTCAAGCAGAGAGCAAAGACATTCTCCTAAAGCATCTGGCGTTTGTAAAAAAGTTAAGTTGCCTGGGGTACACAGTAAACAAAAATAAATCAAAACTAGTGCCCTCACAAGAGATAATATTCCTGGGTGCCACCTTGAACACAACGGCCCAGATGGCTTATCTCACACCAGACGAGCAAGGACAATTGACGGCAACAAAGACCCAACTCCCTGCAAGAAAAATTCTGCAGGCCTTGGGCTACATGGCATCTTGCATACTACTAATTCCATATGCCAGACTGCATATGAGGAAACTAAAATGGTACCTAAAGAGTGTATGGTCTCAAGACTGTCAAAGTTTGGAAACCGTTATACCACTAATACCTTGCCTTCAGAAGGAGTTTCAATGGTGGGCTCAGGCTTGTCACCTCAACAAGGGTCAGCCTTTTACTCAACCCACGGCCAGGCAAACACTGACAACAGATGCATCGGATTACGCCTGGGGAGCACAAATGGCGGGAAAATGTATTCAAGGCAAGTAGTCCATAGAACAAAGGCATCTTCACATCAACCAAAAAGAAATGCTAGCTGTACAAAATGCCCTTATAGCTTTCAAGGCCCTGCTACATCCAGGACAACTACTACTAAAGACAGACAACACCACAGTTATGTGATACATAAGCAAGGGGGCACCCATTCCTACCCCCTCTGCAGACAAGCCATGACCTTGTGGTACACAGCCATAAACTATCAAGTTCATCTACAAGCACAATTCCTGCCAGGAGAGAAAAACACACTGGCAGACGACTTTAGCAGAAATATCATGGATCCCCACGAATGGGAATTGAATCCACAAATATTCAGAACGATAACACAAAAATGGTGGAGCCCGGACATAGATCTGTTTGCATCCCCAAAGAATTGCCAGCTACAGAAATTTTGCACAAGGAGTTACCATCCACAAGCATGGAAAGTGGATGCCCTCTCATTCAGCTGGAAAAACCTACAAGTATACGCTTTCCCACCTTTGCCTCTACTTCCAAAAGTACTCATAAAAGCCAGGCAAGAGAAGCCAAATATGATCCTGATTGCACCAGACTGGCCACGCCAGCACTGGTACCCAATCTTAAAAAACTTAGCACAAGGACCACCTTGGATTTTGCCTCAGATATCACATTTGCTGTCTCAGAACAACAATCAAATACTCCATAGCCAGCTAAAGACCTTAAACCTAGCTGCATGGAAAATACCTTGGTCAAACAAGCTCTGCCTCTCTACAAAGCAGTTATGGATGTCATCCTAGAGGCCAGAAGGCCCAGTACCAGGAAAGCCTATTCGGATAAATGGAAGAGATTCTCTGCCTGGAACCAGGCTCACAGCCTTGACCCTCTTGTGCCAAACATTCCTCAGATACTACAATATTTGACTGAGATGCTGGACAAAGGCCTTTCCTTTTCATCCATAAAGATTCACGCCTCTGCCATCTCTGCCCACTACAACACGGATCCACCACTTTTTTTCTCATCCCTTGCTAAAACAGTACCTCAGAGGGGCAAAAAACATAAGACCGCCCCGTAGAGCACCAACTCCAACTTGGGACCTAAACTTTGTTTTGGAAAAAATTAACCTTACCTCCTTTTGAGCCAGCTAGCACAGCAGAATTAAAATATATCTCTTGGAAAACTGCTCTACTCCCGGCACTTACATCAGCACAAAGAGTTTCAGAATTACAGGCACTAATGGCAGTGGAACCATTCCTTATTTTCCACCAGGACAGGGTGTCTTTAAGAACTAACCCTACTTTTATGCCTAAGGTGGTTTCAAGTGTGTCTCTGAACCAAACTATTCACTTGCCAACTTTTTATCCAAAACCACAGAATAAAGGGGAGAGACTACTGCATTCTTTGGACATTCACAGGCAGTTACGCTTCTACTTGGACAAAACCAAAGCTTTCAGAAAAACTGAACAATTATTAGTAGCGTATGCTGCAGGAGCACAGGGAAAAGCCATTTCAAAACAGACTATTTCCAAATGGATAGGACATTGCATACATTTCTGCTATATACACCATGGAAAACCTGTGCCTACTAGCATTAGATCTCACTCCACCAGGGCAACAGCCACTTCAGTGGCCTACCTCAGAGGAGTACCTACCGAGGATATTTTGGAAGCAGCAACATGGAGCTCTGTGCATACCTTCACCAAGCATTACCACCTGCCTCTATACTCCAAATCCAGAGCTGGCTTCGCCTCTGCAGTGCTGCAGGGCCTTATAGCCACCCCAAATGCATTATAGTACCAGCCACCCTACCTCAGCTTTGGGATTCTACCCAAGTGTAATGACTGCAGCAGTGTAACACGATGAGCATAGTACAGTTTTGTACCTACCATAAATGTAGATGTTCAAGTGTTCACACTGCTGCAGTCCAGGTTACCCTCCCTCCTTCCCCTCTTTAGTACTAGTGCGTATCTTGGTCATTTACCCTTTACTACCTATGGGGAGTATTTGCTGGTAACTGAAAGTTGTTTGCTTGTCTTATGTTTTATTAGCAATTTGAATTGCCTACCTATTTGGGGGCACCTGACATCTGGGACAAGAAAAACTGAAGAAAATGGCATCTGCTGCATCTTATATACCCCTGTCGCACTGACATCAGGGAGGAAGCGACAGCAACCGATGCCGGACCAAGACTTTGGAACTCAGGCCGACTGGGGAACCACCTGATGGCAGGATAACCCAAGTGTAATGACTGCAGCAGTGTGAACACTCGAACATCTACATTTATGGTAGGTACAAAACTGTACATTCGCAAGTGCCGGTCGGCCGACTCCTGAGATTTTCGTGTTCGAATTTCAGATCCAAAGTCTTCATTTAAAGCGAAGTACCCCATTGGGGAAACTTTTTTGTTGCTCCAGACCGATGTCAGAAAAAGTTAATAATTGTATTTCTTTTGGGAAGCAAATACCTCATAAGGACTTCCATTGTTATTGTATTCCTTGCCAAGGCCCTGATCACGATGTTGCTAATTGCAGGTTTTGTGCTAGATTTAACCAACACACTATTAAGCGTTGGCACGATTTTGCTTTTCATTACTTTGGCCGAAGATTTAATTACACAATGTCGTCGGATAGCCATCCGACTACCGCTATTCACAAGAAACGCAAGGAAAAGGAAAAAGACAGGCATCTGAGGTCCAAAACTGACGATGAGGCTTCTTCTAAGCCAGTCGCCAGTTCTCAGTGAGGTGCTTTTGCAGCCCCTGATGCCCGCCACCTCAGAGCCGCAGGCCGCTGCCGACTCCCACATGGAGCTGACTTGCCACAGGAAACTCAAGGTATTGGACACTTGGAAAATATTCCCTCAGATGTGTCCGGAGCCGCTGAGCAGGCATTGGCTTCTGAGGGTGTTTTCAGGCCTACACAGTTATATGTAAAACCGACTTCAGCTTCAAAGGCAAAGACTAAAGCTCCACTAAAGACAAAGAAACAAGTACAGCAATCCCATGGACAGGCCTCCATGCCTAAGAAACAGATGCTCAAAATGAACGAAGACCTAATTACTTTGATCAGGGGTTCCCATCCCCCTCCTGATAAGAGGCCTAGGCAAGAGACAGAATATGAATCGTCAGATCAGGTTTCCATTTCCACTGATTCCTCTTCTGAACTGGAATACTCTCTCCCTCCCTATGAGGATTCTGAGGCTGAAGAATGTATCCCTTCAGTCTCTCCTCCTGAGGTTTATTCTTTTGGGAAAACTCTGCATACCATGAGGGAGCACTTTCACTGGGAGAGTCAAGATTACTCAGAATCTAAGAAAAGGCTCAGAGATTTTCTTTTACTATCTCAGTACAGGCCTCTTGCTATTCCCCCTGTTTTAGACATTGTAGATGCATTTTCAGAGTCCGGCCTATCTCCTGACTCTTCCTCCTGCACCTATTAAGCCAGACAGATACTACAGGGTTCCAGATTCACATAAATTTCTTTATAAAAACCCTGCTGCTGACCGAGAAACTATATCTCAGGGTCCCAAAGGGGTCAAGGCTTCCTCTGCAAAAAACCCTATCCCCTCTGATAGGGATTCTAGGGCTCTGGATAGATGGGGGGAAAAGGTTTACACTTCTGCTACCTTGGCTGTAAGGGCTTTAAATTGTCAGTTTCATATGCTTAAATATCAGCAATACTTAATGTCACTGCTTAAACAGAAAATGCTGACAAATTCTGAATGTGCAGAAAACAAGGAAATGCAGGATTTATTGCATGCAGCTGAACAAGTGGGAAAGCATACTTTGCAATGTGGTTTTGATTCTCTGGAGGCCTCTTGCAGGGCCGCTGTTACGGGTTCTGTCATTAGGAGGCATGCTTGGTTAAAGGAACAGAATCTGCCTGATCATGTTAAAGCAAAATTATTGGATGTTGCATTACAGCATGACTCTTTGTTTGGTGTTAAAGCAGAAAAGTGTTGAAGAAAATGGAGGATAAAGCGAAATCTATGCAGACAGTTACAGATTTCTTACAGGTACAGCCACCCAGATTTAGCAGGAACTGGCCTACAAAGAATTGGTCCTTTCCAGTGTCAGACAGGCCACAAAGAGGCAGATACAGACGCCCCAGAGGTAGATCCAAGCCCCAAGGCTCATAAAGGCCTAAACAATGGGGTGCTTCTACCTCCAAAAGCGGAGAAGACAAATTACAGCCATACAGGAAACAGTCCCAATGACTTTCTTCTGCCAGCACCAAGCACTTATCTTTTGGCAGCCCTCTTAGGGGGAAAATTAGCACTTTTTTCAAAAAATTGGCACATGATCACCCAGGACAAATGGGTCTTGAATATAGTGTCTCAGGGCTACAGGTTCCGCTTTCACACCCTGCCAAGGGCAAAAGGGATGCCAGACCTGTCACACAGTGGGCAGAGGCACAAAAGCAAGTTTCATCCCTCATGGACACGAGGGCCATCCAGCGAGTACCACAGCTAGAGCAGGGACAAGGATTTTACTGCAGACTTTTCTTGGTACCCAGAAAGGACAAAGCATGGAGACAAATACTGGACGTGTCTATTCTAAACACATTTATGGATGTTCCAAAATTCAAAATGTTGACACTGCAGCAGCTTTTGCCCATGCTGGGCAAGAAGGCTTGGCTTATAACTTTGGACCTAAAAGAGGCATACCTGCATGTCCCAATCAGACAACCTTGCAGAAGATACCTCAGATTCATAGCTGGCTCAATGCACTACCAATTCTCTGCACTGCCCTTTGGCTTATCTACTGCACCCAGGGTCTTCATAAAGTGCCTGGCACCAGTAATTGCATTTTGCAGACAAACAGGAATTCAAATTTATCCTTACTTGGACGACTGCCTGATTCAAACAGAGAACAAGGACATTCTACTAAAGCATTTGGCGTTTGTAGAAAGATTACTAATTTGCCTAGGGTACACAGTAAACGAAAAGAAATCAAAACTAGTACCCTCTCAAGAGATAATATTCCTGGGTGCAAGCTTAAATTCAACTGCCCAGATGGCGTTTCATGCCAGACAAAGGCAACTGACTTCTTACTTCAAAAGGTTAGCAACAAAGACCCAGTTATCTGCAAGAAAAATTCTGCAGGCTTTGAGCTTCATGGCATCCTGCATTCTGCTAATTCCATATGCAAGACTGCATATGAGGAAACTACAACGGTATCTGAAGAGTGTGTGGACTCAACATTGCCACAACCTGGAAACAGTAATTGCTCTCATTCCCTGCCTGCAACAGGAGTTTCGATGGTGGACACAGGCCTGTCACCACAACAAGGGACAGCCATTCACTTTACCCACAGCCAGGCAGACATTAACAACAGATGCATCAGATTATGCCTGGGAGGGCCCACATGGCAGGAAAATGTATTCAGGGCACATGGTCCGCAAGCCAAATGTATCTTCATGTCCATCAGAAAGAGATGCTAGCTGTTCAGAATGCCCTGACAGCTTTCAAAGATCTGCTTCATCCAGGACAACTGCTGATAAAGATGGACAATACTACAGTCATGTGGTACATAAACAAGCAGGGAGGTGCACATTCCTATCCCCTCTGCATACTAGCCATGACTTTGTGGGACACAGCATTGACTTATCAAGTACACCTGCAAGCACAGTTCCTGCCAGGAAAGATAAATACTCTGGCAGACAAACTAAGCAGAAACCTCATGGATCCCCACGAATGGAAACTGGATCCACAAGTCTTCAGCATGATAACAAGGAAATGGGGATGCCCAGACATAGATCTATTTGCCTCCCCTCACAACTGCCAACTACAGAGATTCTGCACAAGGACTTATCACAAGCAAGCGTGGAAAGTGGATGTGCAGTATATGCCTTTCCTCCACTGCCTCTCCTCCCCAAGGTACTCCTAAAGGTCAGACAAGAGAAGCCAAAAATGATTCTGATTGCCCCAGACTGGCCCCGCCAGCACTGGTACCCAATCCTAAAGAGCTTGTCTCAAGGCCCTGCCTGGCCATTACCTCTAATTCCTCACTTAGTGACCCAACAAAACAATCAGATCCTGCACAGCCAACTCAGGACCCTAAATCTGGCAGCATGGCAAATAATGTAGCCATTCAGAACACACCTCTCTCTAAAGCAGTGATGGGTATTATTTTGGAGGCCAGGAGGCCCAGTACTAGAATATCTTATGCAGAAAAATGGAAGAGATTCTGTGCTTGGAACCAGGCACATGGAATTGACATGTTTGTACCAAATATTCCTCAGATTTTACATTATCTAACTGAGATGCTGGACAAAGGCCCTATCCTTCTCATCAATTAAGATCCATGCCTCTGCCATTTCAGCTCATTACAATATGGAACCACCTATTTTTTCTCATCCATTACTAAGGCAGTACCTCAAAGGGGCCAAAAACATAAGACCTCCAAGGAGAGCACCAATACCTGCATGGGACCTCAATTATGTCTTGGAAAAACTCACACTGCCTCCTTTTGAGCCAGCCAATACAGCTGAGATAAAATACTTGTCATGGAAAACAGCTCTGCTCCTAGCAATTACCTCTGCAAGACAAGTCTCAGAGTTACAGACACTCATGGGTATGGAACCTTTTATCATTTTCCATCCAGACAGGGTTTCTCTGAGGACAAATCCGACATTTATGCCTAAGGTAGTGTCCAGTGTGGCCCTTAACCAAAACCATTCATCTGCCTATTTTTATCCCAACCCACAGAATAAGGGTGAGAGACTTCTGCATTCTTTGGACATACACTGACAGCTACACTTTTACTTGGACAGAACTAAAGCTTTCAGAAAGACTGAGCAACTTTTGGTGGCATATCCTACCAGATCACAAGGAAAGGCCATCTCAAAGCAGACTATTTCAAAATGGATAGGCCACTGCATTCGTTTTTGCTTTTCACAACATGGCAAATCAGTGCGTAAGGGCATTAGGCCACATTCAACCAGAGCAGCAGCCACTTCAGCAGCCTTCCTCAGAGGAGTACCAACCAAAGGCATATTAGAGGCTGCAATTTGGAGTTCAGTGCACACTTTTACAAAGCACTACCACTTACCTCTCTAGTCTAAATCCAGAGCAGGCTTTGCCACTGCAGTTCTGCAGGGCCTCATAGCCTCGCCTAATCCTATTTAGACCCAGCCACCCTACCTCAGCTTTGGGATTCAACTCAAGTGTAATGACTGCAACAGTGAAACACGATGAACATAGTACAGTTGTGTACCTACCATAAATGTAGATGTTCGAGTGTATTCACTGTTGCAATCCAGGTTACCCACCCACCATCCCCCTTTCTTTGCTGGGACTTATCTGTACTTTTCTATTCTATACAACCTATGTGGTGTATTTGCTTGTAGATGAAGGAAATGTTTACTTAGTGCATGCATATTTATTGGCATAATTTTAGCCTACCCTTTTGGGGGAACCTGACATCTGGGGCAAGAAAAACTGAAGAAAATGGTGTCGGCTGCATCTTTTATACCCCTGGAGCACTGACGTCATGGAGGAGGCGACAGCAACCGACGCCGGAACTAGACTTTGGAATTCAGACCGACTGCGGGTAGCCTGCCAGCAGGATAACCCCAAGTGTAATGACTGCAACAGTGAATACATCTACATTTATCGTAGGTACACAACTGTACTTTCTCTTGCGGCTTGGAAGCTGATTACTCAAGACTCTTGAGTCTTGTCCATAATCAAGAAGGGGTATTTCATGGTTTGGGAGAAATTCCCCTCATTCAGAGAGCCCCCCCCCCCCCACAAAGATCAGCTGAGCTTCTTTCCTCAGGTCATCTCAGACCTGGTTTCTCAGGGGACTATCCAAGAGGTTCCCACTTCTCAGCAAGGAAAGGGATTTTACTCCAGGATGTTCTTGGTCCCCAGGAAGGATGGCCCTTGGAATCCCATCATGGACCTTTCCCATTTAAACACCTTTCTCAAAGTCCCATCTTTTTCCATGTTGACATTAGCTTCCCTTCTCCCTCTCATTCTTCCCAGGTGTTCATGGTGTCTTTAGACATAAAGGATGCATACCTTCACATTCCCACCCACCTGCTGTTTTCTGTTGCTTCCTTGCATTTTCAGTTTTGTGCTTAGCCCTTTGGTCTCTCTACAGCACCACTGGTTTTCTCAAAATGCTTGGCTTCTGTTATAGCTTTCTGCAGATTACAGGGAATTCAGATCTTCCCTTACCTCAACGATCTTTTGATTCAGGCACAGTCCCCAGGACTACTACAAGAAAATCATTCCTTCACTATTGCCCTTTTACAGAGTTTAGGGTTCACCATAAACTTCCAGAAGTCTTCTCTCACCCCTTTGCAGGATCACGTTTTCTGGGGGTGCAGGATACAAACAGACAAAATGTTAGCCTCTCTTCCCATAGAGAAGGTCTTGTTCCTGACTTTTTATTTTCAGAGCATCCTTCTTCAGTCATTGACAGCCAGGGTCTTTCTTAGCCTCCTTGGGTGCATGGCATCCATTATGCCTATGATACCCCTAGCAAGACTACACATGAGGAAGTTGAAATGCTGTCTAAGAACTGTGTGAATGCAACACTCACATCCTTTAGAGTTCACTTCCTTCCCTAGAGTTATTCACAGATGCTTCAGACACAGGTTGGAGTGCAACTCTTCAAGCCTGGAGGATCAGAGATATTTGGTCTCCGAAACAGGCACAGGAGCGTATTAGTGTAAATGAAATGAGTGCACTAATTTATGCCCTGCAAATCTTCTTCTACTGAGATGGTTCACAGACAACATCACAGCTCTTTGGTACATCAACAAGCAGGGGGAGCAAAGTCTTACATTCAGTGCAAAGTAGCCCTACTCAGCTGGGAATTAGCCTTACAAAGCCAAATTACCCTTCAGGCAGTTTATCTCCCATCAGCCCAGAATACAGTGGCAGACTCTTTTTAAGCAGGTACATGACCCAATCCCACGGATGGATGTTGCACAGGAATGTTTTTCTGGACCTAATCCATTGTTGGGGTATGCCTCTGGTAGATCCCTTTGCTTCCCCCATGAACAGACAACTTCCAAAATTTTTGTGCCAGGGTCCCACATCCTCTGGTGTGGAAGGTGGACACACACGGTCTTTCTCTTGGAAGGGAATGTTTCTGTATGCATTTCTCACCAGTCTCTTCTGCAAAAGGTTCTACTGAAGATTCAGCAGGATCAGCCAAAAATCTTGGTGACTCCCTTTTGGCCAAGGCAGCACTGGTTCCCCCTTCTCCTGCACCAAGCCAGGGGGAATCATCACAAGTTGCCCCACAGGATGGATCTACTCACACAGGACAAAGGGACCCTAGTACATCCACAGCTGTCAACCCAGAACCTGCCCTTCTGGGTGATGGTGTTTTAATCCCTTATAGACACCTTTTTTCAGAGGACATGCTACAATATGTTCTTCGTGTTTCACTGTTGCAGTCATCACATTTGGGTTACGAGGCCAGAAAACCCCAGCTAGGAAATCCTGTATTTCCAAATGGAAAAGGTTTTCTATCTGGTGTCACAAAAAGAACCTACAGCTACTGTCAGTTGATATTCCAGTGTTTTTTATTTATTTTACTTCACATTTGTTTACCGGGAAAGTCCGACTTGACACTCGTCCTTTTCCAGCGGTGGTCCGGGGGAGATGAGCTTCAGTAAACAGTAGTAAACATGTTAAGATAAATAATACAAAATAATTCAAATATCATACCAGTTCAGCAACAGTTCAAAAACGGGCAGTACAGCATCTGGAGGAGACAGTAACATAAGAATGATACTTGAATTTGGACAAGAAGAAGGCAAGTTAAACTAGAATGCGAGAAGAGAATGAGGCACAACTGTGATGGATGTAGATATGTATAAAGAGCTCAGAATTATACAGGGTGATAAGAACAAAGCCAGTTTTCTATAAAGTGAGAATTTATGAGCTTTTTAAATTGTGCTAAGGAGCAGTTAGAGGAAATGCAGGATAGCAGTTTGTTCCACATTTTAGGAATAACATTAGGGAAGAGAGATTCCCCAACTGAGTTGTTGGCTTTGGTGGTTTTGAACAGAACTTTGTTACTGGAGCATAAGGGTCTAATAGTGGTATATGGCTGTGCAATATTGTTGAGAGCAGGGATTTTGTGGGCAAAGATATGTTGTTTATAGTGCAGCAACTGAGGAAGTTCTAGCCATTTAGGTTGTTTAAGAGCAGTGCCGTAACGTGACCTATGTGAGGTATCAGTAGCAAATTTGGCAATTTTATTGTAGCATGATTCAGGTTTGGTAAGGTCAGTTTTACGGTGGTTGGTTAGTATTGGGGAGGCATATAAGAGAGTTGACAGGAGGGTGTATGGGCGATAGTAGCTTTTGTGGTTCTGGCTAGGAGCTGCCTGTTTCTGTAAAGAAGACCTATTTTCTTGTGAATCTTTTTAATAGTTTGTGCAATATGAGTGTCAAATTTCAGGTTGTCAGTTTTGATGCCTGACAGTTTAGTGTATGTTACTGGGCCAATAATGGTTTTATTTTTGGACTCTTAAGTTGAAAGTTAAGTGAAAAGAGGGAGTTATTGAGGGATAAAAGAGAAGTAGTTTTTGTTTTATTGGGGTTTAGAATGAGTTGTGAGTTGGTAAGCTGTTTTAATACAGATAGAAATTAATCTTAAGTTGGTGTGGAAGTCTTGTAGGGAGGAGGCTGCACGTATAAGGGTCGAGTCATCTGCATATTGTATCACAGAGACCTAAGAAGTGGAGATGTGAAGTTTTTTTGAAAAGGGATAAGAGTAGAGGTCCAAGGATGGAGCCTTGAGGGACCCCTAAGGTAACTGGTAGAGGAGTGGAGAGGTGGTGTTGCCAAAATATGGCCTGGTAACATCCAGATAGTTTTGGGACCAGGTGATAGAGAAGCTAGAAAGAGTTAGGGAAGAGAGGACCTCAGTCAGTTTATGATTTACCTGCCATATCAAACAAAGGCTTTGGACAAGTCTAAAAATATGGCTGATACGAATTGTTCTTGATTTCTGAAGTAATTAATTGTGTTGGTAAAGGAGAGTAGGGCTGTGGTGGTACTGTGGTACGTGCGAAAACCATGTTGTGTTTGTAGTTTGTGGATGTGATGGTGATCCATGAGTTGAGTGTGGATGACTCTCTCTAGCATTTTAGATAAGGGAGATAAAATGGCAATTAGTCGATAGTACGTTCAGTGGAATTGTCTCCTTTATGTAAAGGAATAATGTGGGAGATCTTCCAGATAACTGGTACTATGTTCTCAGATATGGATCTGTTAATGAGTATTGCTACTGGGTATGCTATTCCTTCAACGGCAATCTACAGCTAGGGTAGTACGTTTGTTTATGCAGTAGTTTTTTTTTTAATGGTCTCAATAGACACTGGTTGTAATGTAAATTGGTTGGGACTATTTGGAGTGGGGTTGCTGAGCTGGGGAGCAGCAGGGTAAAGGTAACTGGAGATGTTATAAGAATTGGCAAGTGCTAAGATAGTTTCTGTAAAGTATTTATTAAATTCAGTTGCCATATTATCCGAGTTGCTGTTTGAGATTGGAGTGGGAGTCGCTGCTTTACCTGGTGATGCTATATTATTGATTGCAGCCCAAAACTTTGAGAGTGGTTGTGATGTTTTTCCTGAATCTTATGGTAGTAGTTGATTTTGACTAGTTTTCAAGTTTCTTAGCTTTGTTTCGAAGTTCTAGGAATGTTTGTTTAGTAATTTGGGTTTTATGTTTGTGATGTTGTTCCCAGGCCTTGTCTCTAGATTTGAGAAGTGATCTGCATTCCTTACTCAGCCAGGGCGCATATATATATATAGAGAGAGAGAGAGGTGTTAAAGGAGTTAACAGCATCTTCTAGGGGAAGTTGAGTGAATCCCAGTTACAACATTTTAGGGCAGTGATGAATCTATGTTGGTTAGTCTATTTTTTTTTTTTTTTATTAATAGTGTAGTATGTGGTTTGCGTATTATGGTATGTATGGGTATGTATAAGGAAAGTTGGTATGTGGTCACTCAGACGATCAGGAAGACTTCATGCCTGAAATGATGTGTATGGATTAACCAGAACCCAGTCGAGGATAGATTGACACTTGGTAGATTTGTCAGTTCTAGTGGGGGTAATAAGCTGAGTTGAACCCATGCAGGGCAATATGAGATTTTGGATTCTGAGAGAAGCAGTCTACCCAGTCAGTATTGAAGTCACCCATCAGGACTGTTTCCTGTGGGAAGGAATTCGAGGACCAATGTAGTATGTCTTCTCATGTAGGGATATTGATACCTGGAGGTATACAACCATTGATGTTGATGTGTTTTTTTGGGTTGAGTTTTAATTTAGTAAAGATCAGTTCTGAATTTCCAAAGTCAGGGATGTCTAGATCCAGGTAGTCTAGTGTTGGATGATCTTTGAATATGATGGCTACTCCCCCGCCCTTTTTGGTTATCCTATCCTTACGTAGTATATTATATCCAGGAGCTACAATTCCACTGCTATTATTGGGTTTTACCCAAGTCTCTGTTAATATTACAATGTCAGGAGCATAGAGGGAAGGTAAGGGATGTAGACTGTGAACTTTATTTACAGTACTTATTACATTCATATTAAGGAGGAGAAGTGAGGATTTATTTTCAATGTAGTTGTGAGAAGTTGGTTGTGATAAGGCAATTAACTGTGTTGAGTAGGGGATAGGACCAAGATTAGGGGGAATGTTACCAGATTGGCATAATTGCTTTAAAAGGTGTAGTAGCAGTTTGGTGAATTTGTATTGTAGGTTGGCATTTTTTAGATAGGGTTGAGAAATGTTTGGTGGGGATTGGAATTTATTTGCATGGTAGTCCAGGTGGTTGCTACGGAAAAAACTTGGAGGTATGCTATAGTTTAATTGGTCATCTGGGTGTAGTGAGGAGGTTTGCCAGGGAGGGTTATTGGTTGATAGTAGTAGGCAATTAGATGAGGTGAGATAAAAGTAAAAGGAAAGAAGTAGTGGAAATGTGTAGGGCTGCTAATCTTGAGAGTTTCCTATACAGGTGAAGCATATTGTTGGTATACTGAGATACCTGGGATAGTAGAAAAAGTAATAGAGATGATATCAGAGTTTAAAAATAATGCAGTGAGATCGGGTAGTGGATAGCGAAACTTACCCCAGTAAAGAGGAGGGATTACCAATTAAGTAAATATTGGTCAAACCTTATTAGCTGAGTCTCGGGGGAAGTAAAGAATAGGTTGGTTATCAAATTGTCTTGGAGGCTACTGGGTGGTTCTATGTGGGTGGAGTTAGAAGATACTACTTGTAGAAAGTCTTGGCAGTTATTAGCTAATGGGTTGTGATTGATAGTTCTATATGGGTGGGATTTAATTAGTAGATACTATTGTTTAATGAGATTGACTGCTATTTGCTAATGTGGTGTGGGTGGGGTTAGTCAAGTATAAATGTAATTGATGTGGGGGTAGTTGGGAATAGGGGTTAGGGGAGTGTAGTGAGCCTGAGCACAGCGAGGGCGAATAGAAAGGGTGAGCCAGAAGGTCACAGCAAGTGATATTAACAGAAAAACAATCTAGAAAACAAAGGAGTCAAAACCGAAGCTGTAATTTTACAGTTGGGTGAAGAAGAGTAGAGTCTAAACAGCAGTAAGTTAATGAAAAGGAAGGGGAAGACAAATTTGTAAGGTGTGAAGCAATGGATACAAAAGAGCGCAGGGGAGGAGGGACAAAGAAGTGAAAGTGTAATACAAGATAAACTGCAGGGGAGTTGGGTGTAAGGTGTGATGATGGCTGTATGATACACAAAATCTCTTGGATATAGTGCATTTTTAACATACATCAGGAACAAGTCAGTGTCTGTAGACTTTAACTGTACAGCTGTGGGGAGGGCAAGTTGTAACAGCATGTCTCAGCTGGGTTCTGATAATTGTTTTACTGCCTAGGAAGGAAACAGGAAAAATAAATTAGTATAAATGAGATCAGAATAAAAATAATTAATTACTAGGTGTGCAGTTGGGTGCTGGGTGTGAACGTGTGCTAGAAAAGTAAGTGACAGACAACTTCTGCATAAAGTAGTCCAGAGCTCCAGTGAGTTGTGAAGAGGGAAGGGAATAAGGAAGGGTGAGTAGAGGAGGAGTTAGAGTTAATAGTACAATGTACATGGGGAAGTAGTTTTACAGCAGTTACACAGCAGTTCAGAGGGGAAACGTACATTAACCAAATAAAACGTCACATTTCAAGCATTTAACATCTTATCGCACTGCAGAGGCAAGTAGCTGTCAGCTTAAATGCCTAAGAAGGCAAAATAGCACTATAGCTTGTAAACGTCTTAAAAACTATGCAGAGATGTTGCATTTAGTCTAAATGCCTATAAGTGCAGTAGAACAAAATATAATAAAGTACAAACGACAGTAGCAGTGAAAGCTAAGAAGGCAACCTAACAAATATGTAAAATAAAAATAACAGCAGTGGTGACTAAAGCTATCAAATAAAATGTGGGTATAAAAGAAACAGTACACACAACTAAACTGCAGTGGTAACTGTTCACTCAAGTAGGATAAGAGCCAGTTCAGGAGTTAATGCTATTATGGCTGTGGAGTGAAATAACAAGCTAGATAAATTAGCAACGATAGACTCCAATAGTGTAATATATATATATATATATATATATATATATATATATATATATATATATATATATATATATATATATACATATATATATATATATATATATATATATATATATATATATGTGTGTGTGTGTGTGTGTAAAGCAGGACAAGGTAATAAAATAGTGAATTAAGTCCAACCAATAATTCAATACAGTGCTTCAGTGAAGACGAGCACTGTGAGGGAAGACGGTCAATATATCACCCAAGTAAAATAATGTTCAGCAGAGAATAAATAATGTAGGGAACAGCAGTAGTGATAATCAATTACCAAGTTTCAGCTCAGTAAAGCAGTTAATCACAAACATGTACAGACATCTTATGAATTTCTGAGAGCCTAAATAGCTGTTTCTACTTATTCACAAAAAAATGTAGGAAAACACTATTAAACACCTCCAACAGCATTTTACCTTGTAGGAGGACTGTTCTTACAACAAATTAAATAGATGTCTGTAGCGCACCACAAATACACCGAAAGGGAAAGAACGGGGATAGTAAAAATGGTGCTAGATGCCGAAGTGTGAGTTTAAATGCCACATGGCATGCTAGGAGATAAAACGAAAGCAAGAATGCAGAGTGGAAGGACGGGCAGACAGGTAAGGGAGAAAGTAACCACCCACTTGAACCAGGAGGTCACAGCAGGCAATATTAACAGAGGAGTCAAAACCGAAGCTATAATGCAGAAAAAAGCCCGGGTCTTTACAGTTGGGTGAAGGTAAGTAGAGTCTACATAGCAACAAGTTAATGAAAAGAAAGGGGAAGACAAGTCTGTAAGGCAGGAAGCAATAGATACAAAAGAGTGTAGGGGAGGAGGGACAAGAAGTGAAAGTGTAATACAAGATAAACTGCAGGGGAGTGAGCATAAGGTATGGTAATGCTCTAGGAGCTGTAAGTTACGCAAAATATCTTGGATATAGTGTATTCATATACGTAAGGAGCAGTCGGTGCCTGTAGACTTTAACTGTGCAACTCTGGGGAGGGCAAGTTGTAACAGTAGGTCTCAGCTGGGTTCCGATTATTGTTTTACTGCCTTACAGGACTGTTTTTACAACAAATGAAATAGTTTTCCATAGCAGTTGTAGCTCAACAGCAATACACCAAAAGGGAAAGAAGGGGGATAGTAAAACTTTTGTCCTGTCTGTATGAATTAGAGGGCTGGGTTGTCCTACTCTTCGATGAAGGGTCACCTTTCAGCCATCTCAGCCTGTCTTCCTATGTCTCCACCTTTGACCTCGTAAGTTAGAGGTAAAATTGTTCCTTAAAGGCATCCTTCGTATCAAACCACCAAGGAAAGCAATAGCCCCTACTTAGGATCGGATCTCAGTTTTGTGTTAGAAAGCTTACTGTCTGGGACTTTTTGAACCAGCAAGCTTTTCTTCCCAGCAGCATTGCACCTGGAAAACTGTTTTGTTAGTGGCCATTACCTTTGCTAGAAGAGTTTCAGAATTATAGCCCCCCCCCCCAGTGTCTTTCATAGAGATATGGTTCCTGTGCGCACTAACCCTACCTTTATCCCCAAGGTGGTTAATGAGTTATCCCTTAATCAGTCTATTAATCTACCTACCTTTTTTCCTTCAGTGTCCCAGTGAAAGAATCTGCCTGTTTTGTCTCATCACCCAAGAGCTCTGGGTCAATTAGTTTCTAAGCAAACTATTTCCTACTGGATTTCTAAAGCGATTTCTTTTTGCTATTTGTCTAATGATAAGAGCCTTACCTCCTCAGTGAAGGCTCGCTCAAAGAAAGCAGTCTCTTTCTCGGGGGCATTCTTTAAAGGTTTGGTCACTGGCTCTATTCTGGAAGCAGCCACCTGGTCCTCTGTCCATACTTTCATTAAACACTACAAACTTGACACAGTCTCCAAGTCCAGAGCTGGGTTTGCAAGAGCAGTCCTACATGGATTTGTAGAAAAAGCATCATCTCATCCTTCTCCAAACCTGTCCCAAGCTTGAGCTCTGGTATTCTCCCTTATGTTACGAGTAGTGCAGCATATGAATAGAAGGACATAGAATAGTTGTGTAAAATCTTACCATAATAATAGATGTCCTTCTCTTCTGTATGCTGCAGTATTGCTCTCCTCCCCTCCCCCTGATGCTTGCCTAGTTTTCTCCCTGCTGATATGCTTCACAACTAAGATCTCAGGCTGGTGCTGTCTGGCATACATTTGTGAGATAAGTGCGTGCTGGCATCCTCTTTATGCTTGACGTTTCGTCATGGCCGATGTACGTTTTATGTTGTGCGGTGTAGCACATACCTTGCAGTAGCATGTCGAATTTTGGATACTGGCCGGATGTATGAGTCAGCCAGTGGCAGACTCAGTTATGTTATGAATACTGCAGCATATAGTTAGAGAAGGACATTTATAGTTATGGTAAGACTATACACAACTGTTCTATCCTTCCAGCACTCCTGAAAGGTTGCCCAACTGTCCCTCTCTGGAGGCAGTCAGAGGGTGCGTATCCTTTCACCAAAAAGCCAAGCCTGGATAGCCATCACAAAAGACACTTGGGTACAAAGGAATCATGTATTTTCATTCACGTTCTACAAATTCCTGTACAAAAGAGGAAAAGGCTCCCCAATGTTCCACCCAAACAGAGGGATCTAGCAGCTCAAGAGATCCAAAAGCTGCTATAGACAAGAGTCATCCAAGAGGACCCCCCAGACCAAACAGGATCCGAAATTTGTTCAAAATTCTTTTTACTGCCAAAAAAGACAGAGGACCTGAGAGCTATATTGGATCTCAGTTATCTAAATCGATTTGTAAAGAATTCCAGATGGTCACAGTTAGTCCATTCTACCTTTCCTACAGAAGGACAACTGGATGTGCTCAGTCGATCATACGATGTGTACTATCACGCCAAAATGGCCAAGCGCTCTCAAAGGTATCTATGCTTCCAGGTGAGAGCCAGTCATTATCTATCAAGAGCTGTGCACTTTGGTCACACCACAGCCCCCAGAGTGTTCACCAAATGCATGGCACCAGTAGCAGCTCACTTGAGACTGCTTGGATTGGGTGTTTCTATACAGACAACTGCTTCCTCACTGCACCAACCAGGCATGTGCCTCTAAAGGCCAGAGATTATCTACTTCACCTATCTCTTTTCCTGGGAATTGCTATCAATTCGGAAAAATCTAAATTTTAACCAGTCCAAGTCTGAGTTTATAGGGGCTCGTTTAGACACTGTCAGTTCTCTAGCTTTTCTGCCCCAAAACAGAATTTTCACATTGAATGTACATGTCATACAGACTTTCTCTTCCTTCTCCCCCAACAAAACTTATCCTCAAAGCTCTAGGTTCGATGGCTGCTGCAATTCCTCTAATTCCCACTGCTCACTTCCACATGAGAATTCCTCAATGGACGCTAGCAGTTCAGTGGTCCTTTTTATCCACACCCCTTAATACATCTAATAAAACTGTCTCAAGCTTACAGAAAGTCTCTTCTTTAGTGGATTCATTTTGAGAAAATAGGTCAAAGGCATCCATTTATCTTTTTCCTCCCCTAAATGCCACAATGACTACAGCCAACTCCAAGTTCGGGTGGGGAGGGGGCATTGCTTGGGACAAACTGTTAAAGGCACATGGTCCCCACAAGAGATAAATTTGCATGTTGATGTCCTAGAGATGAGAGCAATGCTTCTAGCCTTGCAGACCTTTCTTCCTGTAGGGACTGTTGCAGTATAGACGGACAACATGTCAGTAGTCTGGTACATCAACGGGGGGGGGGGGCCAGATCTACCCTCTTTGTTGAGAACCAGTGAGTGTGTGGCAATGAGCGATCTCATCCAATTGCTTTCTTGTAGCAATGCACATACTGGGAAAATCCAGCATTCTAGCAGACAAACTCAGCAGGACAATTCTCATGCCTCACAAGTGGGTCTCTCAACCAGTCATTGGCGAACATGATCTTAAGTAGAAGTTTAATAGACAAAAATCTTTTGAGTATTTTTAATAATGCATCCCACTGTACCTGTTATACAGGGACTCCCTAAACTACATAAATATAGCACAAATCCATCTTTACACGCCCCGTTGTCTCAGGTCGAACTTGGTGCACTGAATCTGTTTCCATCTATCCGGAAAAGTATCTTAGACCTATGTCAGATAAAATGAATTGTGTATTGAAGGACACTGAACATTTCCTAAGTGATCTGTATGACTTTCTGGAAAATTATAGCAGCAGTGAACAGAGTTGTTGGTAAAACTAGATGTTACATCACTTTTTACAGTCATACCCAACAATCAGGGTGTGGAGAGCACTGAATGCTTTTTAAGAAGGTTCAGTAATACTAGTGAAAATTAGTTGGTTAAGATTAGTGCTCTCTTAAGATGTGTGCTAGAGAAGAATGTATTCCTATTTGATGGAAAAGTCTATTGGCAGGGTAATGGCGTGGCTATGGGCACATCTTGTGCCAACAGCTACGCCAGTGCTGTCATGGCTGTTTGGGAGTTGGAACATGTCTTATAAGGACCTTTTTGTCAGCATGTGCTCCTTTAGAGGAAGTTTGTGGATGGCTTGTTTGTCTTGTGGGGGGTACTGAAGAACAGTTTAAAGATTTTGAGAGTTGCATCAATACAAGTACCACTTTTTTGAGATTCACTTCTACATACTCTAAATCAAGTATTAATTTTTTAGATGTTTGTGTGGAAGCTGAAAATACTGGCGGTATATATACTAAGCTCTACAGGAAACCTTGTCATGTCAACCACTTGCTTTCCCATGACAGCATGCACCTCCCTCATATTTAAGAATGTGATCTGTAATCAGGTGTTCAGAGCCTCAAGACTTAATGTACGTGAAGAAGATTAGCAGGAGCAGGTCAAGGTGTTGAGTCAAGAATTGATAGAGAGAGGATATAATGAGGCAGATGTTCTTACTAATGTCAATGAGGTGACAAGTTTGAGGGGAATGTTAGCCGAGCCTTATTTTTCCAAACACAATTATAGAGGTAAACAGGCCCCTAGACAGTTACTTAGAATGAAACTTAAGGTTCCTTTATACTATTCAGACAATGTTTCTTCCTGCATGAATATAGTAAGGAGACACTGGGATGTTCTTACTACCGGTAAGGGATATTTGTGAGTTGATAGATACTGAGCCTAAGTTTCTGTTTAGGAACACAAAGTCTCTTAAAAGGCAGTTATGCTATCCTAAGAATACTTTTCAATCCAATAGAGCAGTTGGAACATATCCATGTGGTAAATGCAACTATTGTAAATACGTAGACAACACAGCTAGCTTTGAACATCCAGACCAGAATAGTGTGTTTCACTTTCAGGTGCAAGCCACTTGTGACAGCCAGTATATAGTTTATTTAGTTCATTGCCTTAAATGTAAAAAAATTCTGTATAGGCAAAACAGACAGACCTTTCAAAGAAAGGATTCGAGAACATATTTACTATATCAGTAGGAGAAGTTAGTGCTTTGGCCAAGCATGTTGTTGGTACTAACTCTGAACACACCTTTAAGTTTTTGGCCATAGGCAGATTTTTTTACAATATCGGGAGGGAGATGTATGTAATATGACTAAGCAGTTAGAGGCCAGATGGATTATTAGACTTTGGGATGATTCACACTAAGATTTAAATGAATATGTGCCACTTAAACCCAAGCTTAAATCCAGACCCTTGTTTAGATAGTTTTTTCTCTTTTTTTTTTCTTTTTAAATGTATCTCTAATAGTGTGCTTACTCATATATCTAATTTTTTATGTATGTTTTTATACATACACTTTTACAAATATATAAATGTTATATATATATATATATATATATATATATATATATATATATATATAAATGTGAATTTTTTATATACTTTCCATAAGTGCCTTCGACTGATAGCAGTACATGCTTGCAAGCATTTCTTTCATTCAGCAGGGTAGTAAGCTCAGTTTACACCCCATAATGTTAATTGTTTTTACCTAATTTGTATCATGTGACTACTAGTGCTTGCTAGAGGTTATATAAAAAGAAGCACATTTCAGTTGTATTTATTAGCATGTGATGAAGCAGATTTTTCTGCAAAAGTGCTTATGTTTTAACATTAAAACTTCAATCGAAACTGGAAACCTTGGTTGTACAGGAGTTCTGTGTTTTTATCATTACTTACACAAATGGGGTCAACCTTGCTGTGGCCTGTTTGCATCTCCCTTCAATAACAAATGCAGCAGTTTTTTTTCCATTTATCCCACCTCAGGGACAGTCACAGATAGTAGTCCATGCTTGGCCCTCCGGTCTCCTTTATGCTAATCCTCCCTTGCCTCTTATTACCAAATTTTTTTAGAAAGTATTTTGGTTGAGGAGCACAGTAATCCTCTGCTGTCTTCTGGCCTCAGTGTGGTTCCCTTTCCTTTGGTCTCACCTAAAATGTCATCCTTGGACACTGGATCCTAGTCCAGACTTCTGTCTCACCCGTCAGGGCAGATTCCCCTGAACATTGTAGGTCTCAAGCTGACTGCATGGTTTCCTCCAGTTCCATTGATGGCTAGACATTCCAGGCTTTCCTCCCCAGTTCAAAAAATCCTAGTTTCATCTCATGAACCTTTGACTAGGTAGATTTACAAAAGTAAATGGAAAAGGTTTTATTTTGGGCTCATCAGAGAATCTTTCACTGCCCTACTTCAGCTATTCTCATTTTTTTTTCCACAGTTTTTCAAGGTGGGCAAGTTTTTCCACTATTAAAGTTCAGTTAGCAGCCATCTCCAACTTTCACATCAGAGGTAATGCTTCCCCTTTAGCATCATCTAAGTTATCCAAGGCTTTTCTTAAGGGTACCTTTCTACTTAGACCTCCCATAAAGAACCTTACTATGGTTTTGCAAGCTTTAGTACATTCTCCCTTTGAACCATCAGCTAAAGCAGATCTCAAGTTTCTTTCCGGAAAAGCTGTCTTTCTGGTAGCTCTTACTTCTGCAAGACGAGTATCTGAACTCCAAGCAGCATCTTCCAAGCCACTGTATCTGATCTTTCATAAAGACAGTTACTTTATGCACAAATCCTTCCTTTTTACCAAAAATTGCCTCTGACTCCAGTATCAGTCAAGTGATCAATTTGCTAGTTTTTCCCCAAATTTGAAAATAAGAGAATACACCCTTCATTTTCTAGACGTACATAGACAACTTTGTTTTTACCTTTACAAGACCAAGGAGTTTCAGAAGTCTGATCAATTATTTGTCTCCTTCATTACTAGAATGGGAAAACCATTTTGAAGACTCTACTGGTGAAATGGGTGAGATATTGTATCTCCTGTCTTTATTCTTTGAGAGGCATAACTTTACCAAGATGGCCAAAGGCACATTCAAACAGATCAGTGTCAATATAGGCTGTTTTTGAGCTAGAGCTTCAGTTGATGATGTTTGTGCAGCTGCCACATGGTCTAATTCCCATGCTGTCATTGCTGACTACAAATTGGACATCATCTCCAGAAACAGAGCTGCTTTTGGTTCCACAATTCTCCAGAACATCCTTCCATAACCCAAGGTTACCATAGCTGGGGATGCTGTCCCTTACATTGAGTAATGAATGAATATAACAACCTTAGGTAATAAAGTTATGTACTTACCCTAACGTTCCGTCTGTGTTGTCAGTTTTCCTTCTTCCTCAACTTCTCCCCTCCTTCTCCCTGTCTGCCTTTGGGAGGGACCTAATAGAATTGTCATAGGAATCATAGTTCCTGTTTGAGCTTCTGATCTTTTAGCTATCACTTTTCTGTCATAGCATTGTTATTGTATTTATGGTTATAATACATATAGTAGTAGCAAACTTGATCTGAGATATTGCAGTGGTCAGGGGCCTTATGGGTAAGCGAGGAGCTCGAGTCGGATCCTAGAATCTATAGAAGATATCTGAGGGTTGGATCTGAACCCCACACGTTGACGAAGAATGAAAGTGGACAACACAGATGGAACGTTATGGTGAGTATATAACTTTTTTTTCTGCTGTACCAGAGAAATTGGAAGAGGCAGATTGCATTAATTTTATGAAAGTACAGTTAAGCAACTGGACTGGTGTTCCACAGTAGGATTTGTTAACTGAGAAGGAGCATGGTGTGTATGCTCTGAATCTGGCCCTGAGAAGGCAGACAAAACCTGTATTAGAGTACAACAGGTTTCTCTAATGTATTCCTCAACTTCACAGCCCTTTTCCTCCCTATTTACATTGTCCTCTGTAAAGCAACAACAATAAAGCATTTGCAATTTTTATAATTCCCCTTACTTCTGTAACAGAAGCCTACCTTCTCATACTGTGATGGTTTCACTTACAAAATGATTTTCATGTTTGAATAAAGCTTGCTGGAGTCACCCAATTAATGACATCATCAAGGCCAGGCAGTGCAGGTACTTTTTTTTTTTTTTTTTTCAGTTCCCTCCCCCAAAGTAACATCACCACAGCCGTCATCTGATTCTAACTAAAATAATAAGACCCACCCATTCTGTGATGTCATGGCTCCCTTGTCCTTCCCCCAGCCTGAGTGCTGTTCATTTTATTCAGTAGTAGTGTAGTAACACCGATGTTTGGAAACACACAAATTTGGTATGTATACTTGTACATTCTGCATGGCAAATGATGCGTAGGTGGTGTATCACTTACATACTTCTCTGTTGTATTTGCACCAGATACTGCTAGTGTGCAGTGAGGGAATAGAAAGATTAAAACATTACCCTGGTATTAGAGGTGGCAGTGCAACATATTCATAGTGGCTTAACATGAGAGTAGCTCTAAGCAAGCACCATGTGAAACCTGAACAAGCACCTAGAATTATTCAGTGCAGCTTCCACACCTTAAGTCTGAAAATGAATTCACATACTCACATGAACAGGAGTAGCTGCATATATATGGCTAAAGGTGTATGGGCATGTCGGGTGGTTACTACACTGCAAAACTGGTATGTAATGGTGGAGATATTTGGAAGGCATGAGCAAACACACTATTATATTAAAGCCATAGCACCAATTGAACTGGAGGCTGGCAAATAGATTTAGTAAGGGATTTTGTCCATGCACAAATATTTCAACAGTGATTCTTTGCAGTGGTATCCATTACCTGATTCAAGGTAAGTTAACCTTGATGTCCTTTATTAAAAAAAAAAAACAACACACTTTGCACATGTAAATCTCAATTTTTAACAAGGTGGAAGCATGAAGTGATACCTTAACACTTAAATTAATAAAGATCTAAACTGGTTAATAGTATAAATGTTTTATTCTTTAGCTCCTTGGTGCAAGACCTTACTGGATGTGATTGCAGTCAAGTAAGGCCATGGCTATAGTGCAGCAAAAAAATGTCCCCTCTAACAAAGGAAATGCTAGAGCAGATTAAATTACATGAGTCAAGCACCCTGCTGAGATCTGCCAAACAATGGAATAACCAGGTCAAATTACCCTCGGGACTTTGACAGCTAGGGAAGCTAAGTGTTATGGGGGAGGGGAAAAGTAAATGGACTGGAATTCATTGTCTCACAAATTAGTGCCATTTAAACTAAATTAGAAAAAAGCCAGCAGTAAACAGCACTTTGAGTGTGTTCTGTGGCATTTGCACTGTTTCTGTTTTAAGTAGTCATCCAGCAGCAGGGAATGTTACTTACACTGCTCTATTTTACTCAGTACTTTGTATGCATGCAACATCTATGAAATGACAGGAACTTTAGGCAAACGGAGGCCTGCATGATGTAACATTGTTGAGCCAAACAATGATTTCTGGGATACTGGATGGCAACCTGATTTATCCAAACCACGTCAATATGCCAGCCTCCAGGTAGTCAGAGTCCGGAATTTTATATAAAAATGTTTAAAATCCTGTAAATAATCCCAGAGTGCTGTTAAAGAGTAGGAAACATCATGCCATGATGTTTTAAACATGTTTTTTTCAGTTTGTGGGTGCGGTACTCCTTTAAGTCAAGATGCAGTTTTACCAGACAAAAGAGTTGCTTACTGACAAAGTTTTGGCAGAAGAGAAAAGTATTAATAATTGGGGGCCAGCTGAGTGTAGAAAATAACTATTCACTGCGCACCATACAGAAGAGAAGCTTGTTTATCCTCACATTCGGGAAATGTCAGAAGGCAGATGTGAGATTCAAGCTGCTGTATTCATCTTTCTTCGGATTTGTTTTTTTCCTGGAAAGTCGGACCTGTTTGGACGCAGTGCAGGCAAAGGAGGAAATATAGTTTTGCCAACAAAAAGTGAGCCATCAAACCAAAGGAAACTGCTTCTCATTCTTCTGACAATGACAAGTCGCAGACCCAAGGAAACATCTTCCATTGCTCAAAGGAAAATGTTTGATTGACAGAAAAAAAACACAGGAGTCTACTAGAATTGGGAATACCTTGGACTTGGAGACTGGCAGTGGGAGATGGCATGAACACCAACAACACCGTCAAATTAGTGAGTAAATCATCATGTGAAATGTGGCTTTAGAGGACTGGAGTTTTGTTGATTGTGTTGAACTGGTGGATGAACTATAGAGCATGTACCCCACTTTGAATCATTTATGTTTGGGTGAACACTGAGGGGGACTGAAAAGGTAAGTGTGAATGGAGCATTTTTTTGTTTGTTGCTGGTGTGTGTATGGAGGTTTTGTGGTGTGAATTCAGTGTTGTATTGTGGAGTATTTTTGTGTAGTGTGCAGTAAAGTGGTATTTTAAATGTGAGGTGGAGGAGTCTTGTCAATAACTGCTGTACATTTTAAAGATATTAGGCAAGAAAGTACTTTTTTTTTGGTTGTAAAGTTTCCAGGTTTTACACTATAACAACATGAAAGGTTGGATGGAAGCAGGTTAAATTAATATTGTGATTTTTTTTTTTCCATTACCAACTTGGAGCCTAGAAGTCTGCAAGTGCAAGAATATAACCATGAGAGGTCTGAATTATGTTTGCTGAATGAACTGTAGAGGATGGAGTGTAATTAAAGGTACGTTAACAAGCAGTTCAGTCAAAATTGAAGTTTTGAACTTGTAGGAAGTGAATAAGTTAAAAAAGAGCTGCATTCCCAGCAGCCTAGTATTTTAATGCATTTCATGCAACATTGCTCACTTTAAAGGTAGACAGTGATCCTTTTCTTGGGCTGAAAGCTAAATTTTACTGAAAGCATGCAAATTGTTTTCCACATCAGGAGTGGGGCTAGAGATAAAGAGCATATAGCAGATGGTGTTAAGTGAGAATATAAGCTGTTAGCATGCAGTTTAGCATAGGTAACCATAACCTTTGATTAGTTTGTCTGTGGGTACAGCTGTCACTTTGGGGCAACTGTCCTATCTGGAGGGGTAAACTTAATTTTTTGAAAATGCATATGTAGTTCTGTGTGCTTGTTCTAAGTTAAAAGGGATGGAGAGTCCTGAAAATGTGTAACTTTTTTTTAGTATTTTCGTGTATGTGAAAAGTAATGGAGATGAGAAGAAGCAACTACGTAATAGATCATTCTGCAGATTCAAATGGAGATAAGAAGCAACTACATAAAGAGTTAAGCCTTTCAGACATAAATGTGTGCATGTAAGTTAAAAGTTGGAAATATACATTCAAAACGAGCATTGGAGTAATAGCTTTCTAGCATAATGGCTACACTGTCCATGTTGTCATGACATATAAATGGCTTTATAAGTATCGACAAAAAAAAACAGTGTTGAATTATATTTAAAAGTGTAGAGCACAAATAGTTCAGCAGGGAATACATTTGGCTAAAAATGAGCATGTGAAATTGACAGATGATTTCAGGGTGGGCATTCAGCAATACATCGGGGACAAAGGAAAAGGGAAGTAATAATGATTACTGCTGAGGCTCCGGTAGTGAGATGAGTGGAAAAGACAATAATGGATTATTTGTCGCAAGATGTTAGTGGCAATGACAGAGGATTCTATTGGCATGCATTTATATTCTATGTAAAACTGTTGTAGAGCTTAAAACATTTTGGGAGACATATGTTTTCAGCGTAAATATTATTTGTGGTGGAGACTTGAACTTGATTTTTATAGTAAGGCTGTATCGGGGAAGACAGAATGAAAAATTTAACAAAAGCATAGATTTCTGAAGAAATATTAGTGCATGGAATGGAAGTAGGTACCTAGACAGATTGTGCATATTATTCCCCAAGGTACTTTCTCAGGAGCATGTCTGTTTAATTGTAAGCTTTAAATCCCGCCCAGTAGCTATTTCAGATCATGTACCAATAAAAATTAAGATAAAGATGCAGGTAATGAAGTAAAAAGGAGATTCTGGCACTTCCCTACTTGTCTGTTAGAGAGAATGGGTAGTGAAAATGATTTGAGAGCTATTACAAAAGCTAGAAATTTCTTCAGAAGCAATAGCTAGTGAGTGGGATAAAATTAAAATAGAGTTTAAAAACATGGAAGAAATAACAAGAGAAAAGGTATGGGGAAAGTAGTAAGAATTATTTAAAGGGACTGACAAAGGTTATGGTATTGCAGAATAATGGTGATCTCTAAGAACAAGAACTGGAGCAAAAGCAAACTGCTAAAGGGAAAATGAATGAGAATTTGGATAATACACAGAAAAGTTTAAGCATTTTTTTTAAATAGCAGATGATTTTTCAGCTGTTAGCCAAGGTAACAAGGACATCTCTAAGAACGGGTGAAATATGTGTGG
The DNA here is from genome assembly GCF_019279795.1 of Protopterus annectens. NCBI lineage: Eukaryota > Metazoa > Chordata > Ceratodontiformes > Protopteridae > Protopterus > Protopterus annectens. Next base: position 927,263,969 of record NC_056731.1, read on the forward strand.
AAGTTTGGAAGGGGGGAGAGAGGACAGTGAGTAAGATCTGGAAGTTTTGTTTTAACAGTATTTTAAAAGGAGGGGTACCCACATCATGGAAGAAAGCTGTGGTGACTGACTGTATTACCCAAAAAGTGTGAAGACTCTTCAAACCCAGCTTTATATAGACCCCTTTCAGTTTAAACCTGGATTGTAAAGTGTATATCTGTACTAGCTGAGAGAGTGGCAAAGGTGTCAAAATTGATAAATATGGACCATTGTAGTTTTTATGGAGGGGAGGTGAACATTTGACAACATTAACAGAACACTGATAATCCAGAGGGAAGCAGAGTTTAAAAACATGCTGCTATGGTTGGTGGGTCTTGATGCAGAGAAGGAATTTGGTAGAATCAGTTGGGATTTTGAGTAGGGCAATGGGTAATGTTTGTGCTCCATGATAGAATAATGGGGGTTAATTAGGAGGAGATAATGAAGGGTCAGAAGCAAGAATTAATGTTGGAGGTTTCCTCTCTAACAAACTACATTTTTAACAGAATGTATTCTAAGAACTAAACCAACACAAGAATTGAGAAAGGAGATTTTGCCATTAGGAATGACAAGTGCAGATACAGAAAACAGGCAAGAGGAGGCTGAAATTTACTGGAGAAAACTTTCAGAGGAACCAAGGTAATGGTAGAGGGAAGGTAATAGAGTGGGATGAGGCCAAGAAGTTATTTGGACTGCAGGCTAGAGACGGATTTCCTAACCGGGATTGATACCAGATTATAGGGGAATCTTAAGTAAAACACCTGCTCTGGCAGAGTTTTTAGTTGATTCTTGAATGGCAGCTGCTGTTAAAGGATAGTTAGTGGTTTCATTAAAGCTAATAAAACATGTTTTATCTAGTAGGTAATGAACCAATTTGTGTATAAAATGGGGAAAATACTAAATCTGTTTTAGAGGTAAATTAAGTTAAAAACAGAAATAAACTGCTGTATGTCTAAATGTGGTTCCTTCAAACAATGCCCTTTCATTTTGGAGAGAGAGAATATATTATTAGTAGTAGTTATTGTTCATCTAGAATTAACTTAGTAAAAGGCTGTTGTAGAACATCTGGACTAGTATACATGGTAATGTGTGCCAGCTGTCCCTGTCTTATATTGGAAAGAGTGTTACATAAAAGGATATAGGCACACAATTATTTCATGAAGAAAAATACCAATGGTACTTTATACAAACATACTTTGATTTTTGATGATTTCAAAAAAATTTCCTTTGGTATTTTAGAAATTGTTGATGGTAAATATAAGGGATGGACAATGGGAAACACAAATTGAGTTTAGAGAGCTCACGTTTCAATTAAAGCTGAATGTGGCATCACCTGATTTAAATGAACATTTATTTATCAGTTCAGATTTGAAGCTTAGAGCAACTAATTTATAATGGGCATTTATATATTTTGTATGTATTTTTTTACAATACATTGTTAATGATTTTTGGTGGATTAATGAGTTTCAGTCCAACTGTTTTGACTTTTAAGAACTTGAATATGTATTTTTTGCTTAGATTCGCTACAATTGTTTGAATATTGATTTGACAAATTCATAATAATACTGCCTTTTTTTAAATGTTGATGACTTAATCACTTAATTGCTCATTTAACTGATCATATGGTCATTCAGCTTGAGTATAATAGAGTGATGAATTTGTTAATATAACTCTGAAGAAGTCCATATTTGTTCAAGGACAAAAATGCTTAACTCTGTTTATTGGGTTTAATAAATGGTTTATTTGTTGGACTGGTAATTATCCTCTTACTTTTTTTTTGGATTATTGTGGCCCTGACATATCAACTGTGAGCCTAGTGTTTGTTTTTTTAGTTATGGGTATTCTATGAATTTTGTTCCTGGGTGTATTGATGAAAAGGTAGAAGCCAGGGGTGTACAGAATGTGCCCACTAGTTTTAACTAAAGAGAAAAAACAGCAGCAACAACCGCCACTAAAAATTACCATTTAATAACGAATAAAACAATAAATTATGTCAGCAAAAAATGAGCGCTTTCGGGCTGTGTCCATCAGATAAAGCAACTTGACCTTCAGTGAAGTTTTATCTTTGCTTTTAGTTTTAACTAAAGGGAATGAACATGTGCTTGATAAATTGACCACTTTGGGGGGAAGTGATTATTATTGCAGACAGTTTTGTTTTGACTACTCCTACTTAAGATTGTGGTGTGATTTCAAGATGATAAAGATTGGGACAGCCTGACATTTAACACGCAAGTACAATACATAGTTCTGCTTTGTTAATAAGAAAATTTTGATCTGATGAAGCAACAGTGTTTGTGAAAGCGCTTATCGAAATAAAATTACCCTTTGAGAGAAACCACCAAAACCAGTCTGTTTCTGCTCTGTGAAGTTTGGATTCAATGCTGATTGTTCCACTCAAATGTATCAGTGGTTACTGTTGACCAAGGTAGTTCACGATCTTGACTTAGCTGAAGTGATTCTCTTGCAGATGTGGTTTAGTACTATTGCACACTGAACAAGTAGAAAGTACTTTATGAATGTCTTTTGGTAGAGATGGCCAAAGTACTAGTCCTCTCACCCTTCATTTCGTAGATTTGGAACCTGGGTGACCATGATGCAAAATCTGGATATATTCACATTGTGAGGAAGCAGGAACAAGTTTAGGACCTTTGAAAATAATGTCTTCTTCCATTAACATTTCATCTCTGTAAAGAAAATAAGGTTGCACTTCTGGTGGTACACTGGATTGCTTTGATGGCCATCCTACCTGGATGTATTGGTTGAGCTTTTGCAAAACAGGATCAGTCTTTGTATATGATCTTTCAGCTCATCAAGTCTCGTAGTAGAAAAATTGCGCACTTCTATAACATCAAAGTCAAAATTGTCTGCATCAAGCTGTTCCATTGCATCTCTGGGTGATCAGGATAAGGTATCAGCCAGGTAAAGAACTTTCCCTTTTGTATAGACCATTTTGAAATTGTAATTTTGCAATTTAAGCATCATTCTTTGTAATCTTGCAGGAGTGGAATAAATAGGCTTCTTTAAAGTAGTAACTAGAGGTTGATGATCAGTTTCAGTCTAGATAGGTCGACCTTCAGTATAATCATGAAATTTTGAACATGCAAATACAGTTGCCAAAAGTTCCTTCTCAATTTAAGCATACTGCATTTCAGTTTGGGGTAAGAGTTCTAGATGCATAGGCTGTTCAGTTCTTTTGAAGAATAACTGTGCCAAGACCAAATTTTGAAGCATAACATTAAAGAGTTACTGGTTTGTTGATGATATAGTATGTTAATGTAGGTGGGGTATCAATTTTCTGCTTAAGGTCTTCAAATGCTCTTTGGTGCTGTTCTAGCCAAGACCATGTAACATCTCTGTGTGTGTCGGCTGTCTTAAAGGCACTGTCATCTCACTAAAGTCTTGTATAAACTTGCCTAAATAGTTGACCATACCAAGAAAACATAGAGCTTGAACATTATCTGGTGCTGATTTATCATGAATGGCTGCTTGCTTGGACGGGACTAGTCTCGAGCCAGTGCTAGTAAATAACTGATCTACATATGTAACTTCTGGTAGTCTAAATTTGTGGCACAAAGATAACCTGAAAAAATTTGCTCCATTGCATGCTGAAAGACTTCACTTGCAGAATTTATTTCAAATGGCATCCTGATAAATTTATATCTTCCAAATGGGGTACTGACCAAAGTCAATAATGAAGATTTGCAATCAAGCATCACTTGCCAAGACGAACTCTCTGCATCCAAGACAGGAAAAAACATGGCATTCGTTATTAGGGCTGTGACTTCCTCAACTGTTGGCATAGGATGAAGAGGTCTTTCTAATGCTTTGTTGAAATCTTTTGGGTCAATGCATATTCTAATTTCGTCTGAGCCTTTTTTGTGAGCTGCTACCATATACAACACCCATTCAGTTGGTTCTGTAACTGGACAAATTACACCTTGCTGCACCTTTTTATCTAACTGAGCTTTGACTTTGTCTTGCATAGCTATCGAAACTCTTCTTGCTGGTCTGAGCATTGGGATGACCTCTGGGTCTAACTTCATAGAATACACAACTGGATGTTTGCCTAACTTGTTATCAAAAACAGCATATTCTGAGAAAACAGTCTCAGTCAGACTGGAAGTGGGACATGTGCTTATATGATGAACTTCTTTGGTAAAAGATAGCAAACACATTCTCACCATCTCCGAGACCTAATAATGACTGCATAGGTCTTCGGACTACAAAAAATAATAATCTGTAACCGTTCCCAGCCAAGTAACATTGAAAGCACTATTGAGCCTTTGCTTTGAATTTCTTCACCTCCATATGCAACAAGTTTCGCACAACTATTCAAATTAAGTTGCTCACCAGCTCTCACCTTAGCAAATATCTCTGCTGATATAACATTGCACTTTGATCCAGTGTCTACTTTGAGCTCGATGGGTTTACCATTGATCAGGACAGTACAAAACACTTCATTCTTTGCCAATAAATCTACTGCATTAATCTTTTCACCAACTACTAATGCACCATCTACATAGAAAGTAGAACTGCAGTTCTCTAAATTACTTGCCTTTTTAAGTGGCCTTTCTTTGCACCTGAGTGAGGTTTACTTGATTTGCAAAACTTTTGAAAATTGTTCCAATATTAAGTTGTCAATCTCGCCTTCATTCTTGCTTGATGGGTTCGGAGCCGATCCTCGGCTCCAACTCGGCACTTGCTAAGCTCGAGAGTCACTTTTACCAGCTCGAGGCAGCCCCATATCCCATGATGCAAGGCGGTAAGTACCCAGATCTCGTTTGCCGCTTTGCTGATGAGGTCCTCCTTTTACCAGCTCCTGGTAAGTGATTTATACATTACTGTTTTTGCCCCTTTTTCTTCTTAAACTTTAAAATTAATAGTTTTAGTTCAGTTTTAGTCGCATTCTGACTAGATTTTCCCTGTCTCCTTTAAACTTTTAGTCAGACCTTCTCCCATCCCATCCCCCCCCCCCTTGTTAGGGTGTGTGTGTGTTTATTGATAGGTTAGTCTTTCCTATTGGGATATAATATAATTTCTTGGACAGGTGTTGTGTGTGTGTATTTTTTACACCATGTCTAAAGAAAGGGTCTCAGGCTTTAAGAAGTGTGACTCGTGCTGTCAGAAGATGTCTCTGACAGACGGTCACACTTCTTGCCTTTATTGCCTGGGGCCTCTTCACCTGCAGGACTCCTGTGCTATATGTCATTCTTTTAGCCAGAGAGTCCTGCAAGAGAGAAGAAATAAATTGATTTTGAGGGGCCTTCTTAAGCCGGAGGGCTCTCCGGCTAAGTCGGCTCCATCTAAGACTTCTAAGTCTTCCAAGGCCCAGGCTTCTGTGTCCAAGCCTGTGGCCTCGGCTCCGACTCTTTCAGAGTCAAGATCGGCTCCGGCTGGAGCCGATTCTGGGTTACACAAACCTTCGGCACCGATGGCTATCGGTGCCGATTCTGGTTCGACCACTTCGGTGTCGGCTCCAATCGGTTCCGATCACCATGTGGCTCAGGCTTCGGTGTTGGCTCCGATCGGCTCTGACACCCTTACCTTTGTGGCTGCATCGGCTCCGGCCGGAGCCGATGCATCGAAACTAACTGTCGGTGCCGATAAGTTGTCGGCTCCGACAGCTTCTATGGTTTCATCGGCTCCGATGGTTCCTTCGAGGAAGAGGTCTAGGTCCCCTTCCTTGGAGCCAATACTCTCGGCTCCGGCTTCTCCTCTCCTCTCGGAACGGAGCCATCGGAGCCGATCTTCAAGGTCATCCAGGCTTTCTGACCATGATTTAGAGAGAGTGGTCAGTAGATTATTAAAATCACAGGCACTGGCCCAAATGCTACATAGTCCGTCTCAACAGACGACTATTAGTCCACACCCCATTGCAGTTCCTCCTTCGACTCTACCCCAGAGTTTGGAGTTGGAGTCTTCGGGAATAGTTTCTGCTACGGCTGAGGGACAGATACCCCCTTCTGCTCCTTCAGCCTCTACTCTTATCTCCTCTTCGAGACCTTCCTTAGAGGGATTCGGTGGTCGGGCTTCCCTGGTCTCCTCCGAGGGGGTGAGTGGCATCGGACCCTTGTCCGACCCCGCTCTTCCCCTTGGAGCCTCGGCCTTGGTGAGCTCGGCTCCGACATCTGCCTCGGAGCCTTCCCTTTCGGTGGGTCCTGGAGTTCCTGGCTCTTCGGAACGGGTTCTCTCGGACCTCCCTGGGAGGGGAGCCTTCGAGGTGATGAAGAGTGTGCTGGCCACTGGACTCAGCCAGCAGTCTGTTCCCTTAGCTCCTCCCTCTATGGTGCCTATTGACATCTCTGCCACTTCTCTTGCTCCCGGACCCAGAGATCCTCCGCCTCAGGTTTCCCCACTGGGAAGAACCCCCTCTTCCGAGGATTCTCCTGATTTGTCAGGAGATCCTCCGCGGAAGAGGACCTGTAAGAGGAAACACGTAGACTCCCCCGAGTCTATCACTTCAGATACTGACTTAGATGAGTCAGAGGGATCCCCAAGATCCCCCTCTGAGGATGTCTCCTTCTCAGACATCCTAGAACTCCTTAGACAGAGGGGAAACTGGTCCACCAATAATCCCTCTGAGGATGAGTCAGTATACCTGGAGGCGTTTGGATCTCGGCCCTCCACCTCCTGGGTGTCTCCGCCTTTTGACCCCCTTATGCACGTTATTGCTAGAAAGGCGTGGGCTGCTCCTGACTCTGTAGAGCCAGTCCCTAGGAGGCCTTCTAAATTTATTACTCCCCCGTCGGACAAGCAATTCCTCACAAAAGGTGTCCCCGCTGATGCCATGGTGGTGGCGGCTGCCACTAAGAAGGAACTTGCAGATCCTTCCGTACCTGTCCATCCTCCTAATAAGGACTCTAGGACCATGGATAGATATGGTAAGCGGATGTTCTCTTCAGCGACCTTTGCTATGCGCTCGCTGAACTACTTATGTCACTTCACCAGACTCCAGAGGGATATCCTTAAGGAGCTAGGTGAAGTAGTACAGGATCCTACAGCTGCAGGAGCTCAAGAAAAAATTGCTTCGCAGCTAGGAACCCTTAATTCTATTGCTAACTCCTCCTTGCAACTGATATCGTATGCTGCTGATGGAGCGAGTAGGGCCACAGGTACAGGGGTGGCTCTTAGACGCCAAGCCTGGATGCGGCTCTGTAATTTTGCAGATCCCTTTAAGGCATCCTTCACAAACTCTCCCTTTGATGGGTCAGCTTTGTTTGGCCCTCAAGTGAAGGAAACGTTGACCAGGTGTGAGCAGGACGGCAAAACTCTTTCTGCCGTAGGAGTCCGTTTTTCCACCCCTTCTAGACTTTACCCCAAAGGGCAGAAGGGTGGCAAAATGTGGTTCTGCAAATCCCAAGGAGTCACGCCGGATTCACGTGGTCAGTTTACCCCTAGAGGCAGAGGGGGTAACAACAACAGACGCCGCTCTAGAGGCAGAGGGGGTCCACAAAACCAGGGAAGCAGAGAGTCTCTCTCTGACAAGCCCTTTCAGCATCCCTGAGATGTTGCCCGACTGTCCGTCCTTGGAGGCAGTCGGGGGAAGACTATCGCTGTACCCAGAAGCCTGGCGTTTCCTCACTCAAGACAGATGGGTACAGTCGATCATATCCGAGGGTTACAAAATTCCTTTCGAGGAAAGTCCTTTCTATCACTCAAATTCCCTTCCAGATGTACCACCGGTCTAAGGGAAATTGCAGAGTTAGAAGTCTTAAAACTACTGCAAAAAAGAGCCATTCAGCCAGTTACAACAGATCATTCAGAGCCCGGAATCTACTCAAGGTTCTTTTTGGTCCCCAAAAAGACGGGAGACTGGAGACCAATATTGGATCTCAGCAGACTCAACAAGTCTGTCAGGAAGACAAGATTCCGAATGGTCACTCTTCAGTCAATTCTGCCCTTCTTACAGAAGGACAACTGGATGTGCTCAATAGATCTTCAGGATGCGTACTATCACATAAAAATTCACAGACGCTCCAGGAGATATCTCCGCTTTCGGCTGGGGTCCAGTCATTTCCTGTTCAGAGCCCTGCCCTTTGGTCTCACTACAGCCCCCACAGTGTTCACCAAATGTATGGCAGTGGTCACGGCTCACCTGAGACGTCAAGGATTCCAGGTGTTTCCGTATCTCGACGACTGGCTCCTTTCAGCCACCACCAGGCATCAGCTTGTTCAAGCCAGGGATTACACAATAAATCTTTGTTCTCAATTGGGCATCTCGATCAACTCCGAAAAATCATCCTTATTGCCCTGCCAGTCTATTACTTTCATAGGCGCAAACTTACACTGTTCGGATGTCAGATACCCTTACAGATCAAAGAATTTCAGACATTCAAAGTCACGTCAGGATCATTCTAGCCAACAAGAAGGTACAGGCCAGAATGGTTCTAAAGGTGTTAGGCCTCATGGCTGCGGCCATCACTCTTCTTCCCCTGGCTCGCTTCTACATGCGCCTTCTTCAATGGATGTTGTTCACTCAGTGGTCTTACCAACAACTTCCAATGCGTCACCAAGTTCTGGTGACACAGATTTGCAAGAATCATCTTGCTTGGTGGATCACTTCTCCCCAGATTCACCGAGGCAGACACTTTGTACCCCCATCCCCCGTAGCCACGGTCACCACGGATGCCTCCCTGATCGGGTGGGGGGGTCATTATCAGGGCAGGATGGTTCATGGGACGTGGCAACCTTTCGAATACCACCTGCACATAAATGTGCTAGAGATGAGAGCAGTGCTTTTAACGTTGCAAGCCCTCAACGACTTTCTTCCCGTAGGGACAATTGCAGTCCACACAGACAACATGTCTGTAGTTTGGTATATCAACAAACAGGGCGGAACCAAGTCCTACCCCTTGTGTCGAGAAGCGCTCAGACTTTGGCAATGGGCGATCTCCTCTCATCGGTTTCTGGTAGCAACGCACATCCCTGGGAAAACCAACATTTTAGCGGACAGATTGAGCAGAGCTATTCTCATGCCTCACGAGTGGTCTCTCAAGCAATCGATAGTGGAAGAGATTTTTCTGGAATGGGGTCGCCCATGTTGCGATCTTTTTGCTACTCCCCAAAACAGCAAATGCCCAGACTTCTTTTCGCTCTTCCCACTGCCAGGCCATCCCCCCCAGAGACGCTCTGACCCAGGCTTGGCCCCAGGGACTTCTTTATGCCTTTCCTCCTTTTCCTCTCATCCCTCAAGTTATCCAGAAAGCAACCATTTTGAGAGCCAAATTGATTCTCATTGCTTCTTATTGGCCTCGACAAATTTGTTTTCCGTTCCTCCATCGTCACCTTTTGGTGCAGCCGTGGCATCTGGACCCAGTGCCAGATCTTCTGATTCACCAATCCGGTCAGCTGCACCGGTCTATCCCTTCTCTCAACCTCACAGCATGGTTGCTCCACTTCCTTCCTTAGCCAGGCTTCCTATGATCTCTAACCCTGTTAGAGACATCCTAATAGCTTCCTTAAAATCCTCTACCAGGAGGATTTATACAAGCAAATGGAAACGCTTCTCTTATTGGGCTAAAGCCAAGAATATTGATCCCTTCACTGCTCCAGTTCAAGCAGTTTTGGATTTCTTAGCGGAGATTTTTCATGCGGGCTCCTCTTCTTCCACAGTTAGAGTTCAGTTGACTGCTATCTCGAACTTTCATGTTGGATTCGCAGATCACAACATTATGTCCCACAGGCTTTGTAGAGCCTTCTTGAAAGGAATCTTCCTCCTGAAGCCTCCAGTCAGGAGTCCTCCTCCTCAATGGGACCTAAATTTAGTGCTGACATCCTGGATTCTTCCCCCCTTCGAGCCAGCTGTTTCTTGTTCCCTGAAATTTCTTTCATGGAAAACTTTATTCCTGGTAGCTATTACATCGGCCAGGAGGGTGTCTGAACTTCATGCTCTTTCTGTTTGCCCCCCCCCCTATTTGGCCTTCTACAAAGACAGAGTATCGTTGAGAACTAATCCGGCCTTTTTGCCTAAGGTCGCCTCAAAGACTAATTTGAATCAAGCCATTGATCTCCCTGTATTTTTTCCAAACTATTCAAACAGATCGGAACAAAAATTACATTATCTTGATGTCCACCGCCAACTCGGATATTATTTGGACAGAACAAAACAATTCAGGAAATCCGATCAACTCTTTGTTTCCTATGCTGATAATAAGAAAGCCCTTCCGGTCTCAAAAGTGACCTTATCTAGATGGCTTTCTTCTGTCATCTCTGAAATTTATCGGCTCAGGGGAAAACAGCTGTGCTCATAACCTAAAGCACATTCAACCAGAAGCTTAGCTACTTCTACAGCCTTTCAAGCTAGACTTCCTTTAGACACTATTTGTGCAGCGGCCACTTGGGCCACTCCTCATACTTTTGTTTCCCATTACAAATTGGATTTGGCCTCCAGGGACAGAGCCAGTTTTGGCTCTACAGTCCTCAAGAGTCTGTTCCATTGAGCCACCCAGGATAGAGGTGCTAGGGACGCGGTCCCATCAAGCAAGAATGAAGGCGAGATTGACAACTTAACATTGAGAAGTTATGTACCTACCATAACGTTCCATGTTAGTTGTCTTCTCGCCTTCTTTCTTGCGACCCTCCCTCCTTCCCCCAGGCCTGGACAGACCTTTCTCTACAAAGAATGATAGTTCTGAAGACCATACAGAGCTGATCCTTCTACCATCCTACAGGTTTATTTCTCTTCTTCTTTCTTCCTTGGGAAGTTATTATGCTAGGTGCTATGGCCCTTTTGTCATCAAACGAGATCTGGGTACTTACCGCCTTGCATCATGGGATATGGGGCTGCCTCGAGCTGGTAAAAGTGACTCTCGAGCTTAGCAAGTGCCGAGTCGGAGCCGAGGATCGGCTCCGAACCCATCAAGCAAGAAAGAAGGCGAGAGAAGACAACTAACATGGAACGTTATGGTAGGTACATAACTTCTCATTTTTTGCACTTGTGGCATTGTTGACCAAATCCTAAGCATTTTTCTCTTTTAGACTCATGGTTGGCACCACAATTGCAGCAGTCAACAATAAAGCTTGACTTGGGTTTTGCTGATTCACCCTTGTGCCTAACTGAGCATGCTCCTTAAACTGAACTAGTCTTAGAACTTGCTGAAATCTGCGCATTCTCCCTGCCACACCCACAGGAGATGCAGCTGCCATGTGCTTAGGCCTGTTTCTGCTAGCCACATATTGCATGCTGTCTACATTTGCTGTTTAGCCTGCTGAAACCATGCTCTTGTCACTTGCATGTATACTTGTGTGTCTGTAACTTCATGGATTTGACAAATCTATAGCTTTGCTCAACATTAAATCACTGTCATGAAGCAAAATGTTTCTCCCAGCAGCACTATTAATACCACACCCAAGCCTTTATTAACTCATCATTTAAACCACCAAACATGCAGGTTTTAGCTTTGTTTTTCAGATCAGTAATATAAGCTGCAAACATTTCTCCTTGCTTTTGATCTCTTGTGTTAAACAAATGCCTCTCTAATGTAACATTTCTCTGAATATGTGTTTCAGACACTCAGGGTCTTCCCTTGATTCAGCTTGAACAACAATATGATGGTTTTCACCTTCTTACACTGCTGGTGCATACTCAGATGAACACCCCCTTTCAATAGCCTTTGACCCAGCTAGGTTTCGCAAAATGAATGCCCTGGTGTGTGCATCTTTATCTGAGTTAAGCTGCTTGTATGAAAATATTGTGTAAGTGGACCTAGTCTGCAAAGTGCCTCTGTCATATTAACACATACTAGCGAAGGCTTTGCAAGTACACATGAATACACTCATGTACATATATGCCAGAAATGTATGTCAGTACTTGTAACTATGCTCAATAGCACAATAAGCCTCTGAATAACTGAACTCTGCAAAATGCTTTGCGAAATAAGTCTTCTGGGCACTGTAATACTCTTGAAAATCACTGTACTTCGAGAAATTACCTCATCATTGTAAGAAACATTTCAAATAACTACACTGTGCAAATAAACTGGGCAGAAGAAGCTCAATAAGAAACATTTCGAAGTAACTGTACTTTGCGAATAAAAAGTACACAGCACATTGAAACACTTCCAAAATGGTTGTACTTGCTAAATAACACCTTACAATGCAAGAAACATTCTGTAATGGCAGCCCTTTTGCGAGTAGACACACCCAGCACAAGAAACTTTTCAAAATGGCTGTAATTTGACTGCACTTCACAAAATAGTTGCACTTTACACACAGTGAACTCTTTGAAATAAACGCACAGTAATAAACACACACTGTAAGCATTTTCACACACTTTGAGATACTTTGAATAACTTTAGTTATGTCCTGTAATAGCTTCAGTCAATGTGAAATAGCTGCTTGTCAAAACACTTTAATTACCCAAAAAAAAGTGCAGTAGTCACCTTGCTTTATTTATTCTTAATATGCCCTTTTTTGACCTTTGTTATATTCTTTTTGCCCTTTTAATCTCTTTTCATGCCCTTTATACTTTTCTTGATCTCATTTTACTTTAAACATGTTCGTTTTGCAATTCCAAGGTAACTCTGAACCCCTTGTGTGCTTTTCTGATAATTGTTTTATCAAGTATCTTAATTTTGAACATTTAATTTAATTAATAAACTTTTTATACTTGTCATTTGCTTAATAAACGTTTCTGTGCTATTCGTTTGCTTAATGCGTTCTGTGCCCTTGTAATGTTCTGTTTCATCTTTTTTTTTTTTTTGAATAAATTGTTCTTGCAAGTTTTCGTTACCTTTAGTTCATTCCTAGCCCTTATTTGCTCTCATTTTTCTTAATTTACCTTCACTGTTAACTCTGCACTTCGTAGCTCTGAAAAGCAGTGCCTGAAATCCCAGTTCTGACTCTGTCATTCATCTGGTCAGGATAAAACAGATGAACATGCGTGGGTTTGGTTCAAGCAGCTTTATTCTATACAAACACATCAGAAATGAGGCTTAGTAACTTTAACTTAGATAAACATATAAACAAACTGACTATCTCTCTCATACCTGTTCAGTCTCTGGCTGCACTTTCAAATGGCACTGAAGCTAGCACGTGCTTGCTATTTATATGCCCGTTCAGTCCTTGGAAATGCTTTTTAAAAGTACAACATACATACATACATATTCTGCAGCTATGTAACAGGAGATACACTTGGAAATAAGTGAACATGTGAATTTGATAAAGGTTTTCAGGATGGTTTTTCAGCTGAATGTCTGGGACAAAGGAAAAGAGCAGTACTTGCATTAATTTCAAGTGGAGCTCCAGCAGTGATAGAAGAGGCTGAAAAAGGTAGTGGCAGATTTGTAGTGCTAAAGGGTTACAGGCAAGGGAGGAGGATTACACTGGCATGTATTTATATTCCTATGAAAACTGCTATAATGGAGCTTAAGAAAATTCTGGGAGAACTAATCAGTTTTTAGCCAGGTATATTGCTTATAGGTGGGGACTGGAATTTGGTTTGCAGCAGTGAAGATGTGTCTGGGGGGCCCAGAAGGGAAAGTATAACAAAGGAGGGTAGATTTGTGAAGAAATATATGAAACTTTGGCATGAAATATGTGAATTCATTAGTAGGAGTTTGGAATGAATTTACATATTGTTCCCCAAGATATAAAAACTGGGCTAGGCTAGACAGAATTTACATTTTTACAGGAACTTGTACATTTAATTGAAGGTCTTGATATGCACCCAATAACTATTTCAGATCATGCACCAATAATAACTAAAGTGGGAGTGGTTAACACTGAACAGCCTGCCTGTCCCTGGAGGAGTGGTTACTACCTAGAAGCTGTAGTTATATTGGCCATTTTGGGTCAATTCTAAACTCCTTGATCTCTCTGTCTTAAAACCCTACAACTCTCTTTTTGCACGGTTTTGCACACTGAGCAGCGTCGGGCAGCACCGCCTAAACAGATTTAAACTATTTCAGGCTCCACAGTCTTCACGTTTTCCCTTAGAACTGTTCAAACTCTCAAATTAATCACTCTATTCTCTTTCTAAAGCCCTGCACTTGCTCAGCTCTTATAAGGAAACACTAACTAAAGCACTACACCCTCCTTGACTTCTCATAAGTATTAGGCTCCCGATTGGTCCTTCCTGATCAAGTGAAAAATCAGTTCCCTTCCCTAATCTGATCAGTAAAAAAACAGTTCCCTATACTAATCTGGTATGTCCAAGGGTCAGTTTCAAGGTTACTCTCCAGTCCAGCTGGTGAATCTGGGAATTTTGAGGCAATGTTATAATTGCCTTATGTACACAGACAACCCTCTCCTCCTTCCAACAAACTCTAATACATGTGAGAGATGCAGTTACACAGCCAAACTGGAGGCAGAGCTCTCTCAACCCAAGACTGACACAGTCAGACAGGAGGAAAAGGTAACCACCCACACCACAAATCCAGTCTCACACAGACCTATTACATCTGCATACCCAACACATAAACACACAAAAACATACTCGGAGGCTCTAAATAAAAATCTGCCTAAACAGCAAAGACCTCCTAAGCAGATATCCAAGCAACAGCCACCTCTCAACAATACCCACAAATCACATATCTCACAAAATCAGTGTGCCTCACAGTCACAGCCCTTAAGGCCAAACAACACACCAAATACACTTGTTATAGGGGACTCTGTTGTCTGGCACACTGACGTCCCGCTCACCAGCCTGAACAAGGAGAAGATCACTGTAAGCTGCCCTGTCGGGTGCCAGGATCCGCCACAAAGCAAGCACTCTGGTCACTCCAAAGCAAGTACAAGTATGACTCCGTCATTGTCCATGCTGGTGTGAATGACCTGAGATGTACCACCCTGGACTAGATGAGACCTAGAGGAGCCCTCTAGCCATGTAGCCCAGGCTGGTATGACCCTGACCTTGAGTAGCATCTTGCCCTCACCAAGAATGATGCCACAGTATAAAGACAAAATGATCAGTTTCAACAATTGGCTAAAGTATTGGTGTCATTCAAAGGGGAATCCAGTGTCTGTCAGCCTGGGATGACATGCTCGACAAGCCACGTTGCTTCGCTAGGGACGGCTTGCACCTGTCACCCTTAGGCTTTCGTATACTGGCCAAGGCTCTTGCCACCCCATAGTGCCTTTTTTAGGCAAGGCTCAAAGGACAAACCCACCTCCATAGACAACCCAAGGATAAAAAAACTAAAGGTAATGCTACTCAATGCCAGAAGTCTAAACCTCAAGATGCACACACTCGTGGCTCTCCTCACTATGGGGAAAATTGATGTCTGTGCAGTAACAGAAACCTGGTTCAAGGCTCCTGAGAGCACCCCAGCACTACCAGGTTATAACTCATACCATGCCTTTCGGCCCCAAAACTCGGACCGAAGCACAAAAGGAGGGGGAGTATCTATATTCATCAAAGATACCTACACCTCCAGGTTAGTGGCACTGCACGAAGCATTGCAAACCATCCATGTGCAACTAACACCAGGCAAAACTGCCTTTCAGTTTGTAGCCCGCTACAGAACACCCTCCCTATTACAGGAACCCCACTTGGCATTCCTGAGAACACTGGAGAATATGAAGGTCTCTCCAAACACTATGTTATTGGGTGACTTCAACTACCCAAACATTGACTGGGAAAACTACTCAAGCCCAAACACCCTCGCCCAACGGTTCCTTGAATTTATAAACTCTAACGCAATGGAACAACTGGTCACCACTCCCAAAAGAGGGAACAACATATTGGACCTGGTCATCACCAACATGGGGACTCGATGTTCCACACCAGAGGTAAACCCCTCATTGATAAGATTAGACCATAAACAAATTTCCCTGGACATCCATATCCCGTCCCCACCCCCAGCCAAGGAAATCACTGTAAAGAATTTCTCAAAAGCCAACTTTGCACTTCTCAAGACTGAGGTGGAATCCTTCAAAGCCCCTGGGCCAGAGGATAATACAGCCCAATCTGCAGAATCCTTTACAAATGCATTCTATGAGCACCTGCAGGAATGCATGGATCGTGCTATCCCAAATAAAACCAAGATTCACTCCTCCAAAAACAGGAGACCAGTCTGGTGGATCCCGGCCATAAATAAACTGTACAACAGAAGGAGGAAGGTACTACATGACAGAGCAAAATCCCAAAAAGGGAAGGCATCTCTGATCAGTATTAGCAAGAAACTTCGATCCCTCATAAAATCATCAAAGGCCAGTTTCGAAAGAAAAATTGCCCTAGACACTAAAGATAATCACAAGGCCTTCTTTAGTTATGTCAGGAACATGGGCGGAAACTCCCGGATATGCTCTGAATTGTTGCATAACAGTACAAAATATACCGAACCTACAGACATAGCAAAAATCCTGACAGATTCAGCGCAAACTTCTCCCCCCCCTTCCCCCCCCCCCAAAGGTGCAAATGCCTATCCCAACTGAATGTAACCTCCCTGACATCACAGGTGCACAGGTGAAAGCTGCCCTCTCCAAAGCAAAAAACACAGCATCTATGGGACCGGATGGTGTCCCAGGCTGTGTCTTACACGAGTTCCAAGAATAACTGAACCCTCACATTAAGTCACTGTTCAAACTTAGCCTTACTACAGGATAATGTACCCAAAGAATGGCGTACAGCTACAGTGGTCCCACTCCACAAAGGTGGTGCCACAACGGACCCCGGAAACTATTGCCCCATAAGCCCGACTAGTCTGGTCTGTAAAGCTATGGAGCGTATTATCATGGAACTCATTAACAAAGACATTGGGAGCCTCCAGACACTGGACCCTACCCAATTCGGCTTTAAGGGCAGATCTTGCCTCTTAAACCTAGTTGATTTCTTTGAAACAGTTACCAAAGCCATAAATGAGGGCAAGGTAGTCCACACAGCCTACCTGGACCTTGCAAAAGCCTTCGACACAATACCCCACTCGGGCATTATAAATAAGCTTACCAACTTAAATATCAACCCCTATATCACAACATGGGTTGCAAACTGGCTCAGAGATAGAACCCACATGGTCAGAATCGCAGGTGCCATGTCCGAATCCAAACCAGTTACAAGTGGCATCCCACAGGGCTCAGTTCTGGGACCTCTCTTGTTCGGTATATACTTCTCTGAGGTTCAGGCTAACACGGGGGGGATTATGGCTGACAAAGTTCACAGATGACTGCAAACTGGGGGCCATAATCGAATCTCCAGCTGACACAAGCATCCTCCAAAAGGGTCTCAGAGACATATGCCAGAGCCACGGCCTTAAGCTAAATGCTAAAAAGTGCATAGTCATCCCCTTTGAGAAAAACAAGGTGCCCACAAATTACCGCATAGGTGGTAATCCATTAAGTACGGAAGAAGTAATTGGAGAGTTGGGGACCAACATAGATCGTAATCTCTCCTTTGATAATCACGTTGCCAAAGTGGTTAGAAAGACCTTTTATATAGCCCACCTTATCATGAAAGGGTTCGCATCTAGTTCAAGAGAGGTCATTGTGCCCCTCTACTCGTCACTCATCAGGCCCATAATTGAATACAATGCCCCTTTTGGGATGTACCTTACCCGACACCTGCAGAAACTGGAGAGACCCCAAAAGTACCTGACCAAGAGGATTATGGGCTACAAACAGATGTCCTATGCAGCTAAAGAAACTCCAGCTCTACTCAGTTGCTTACCGCCTACTCAGAGGCGATCTATGCCTAACGTACAAAGCCATTGTCAAACCCAGAATTACTGGACATGCTCCACCTCAAAAAATCCAAGTCCCTTAGAGCTACACGCTCCAGGGACCTAAACCTCAGCACAAAAATAAATAGGACATGCTGGAGGGACAGATTTATTTCCCAGAGGCTCCCTTCACTCTGGAATAGAATCCCAATTTATGTTAGACATAGCCCCTCGCTGACTCTCTTCAAGCGAAATCTGGACGCGTGGATGGGAAATCGCAAATTCACCCCTGGGATATCTTCTGTGTCCCTGCTAGACAGAGGCACAGTAAACTAATCTTAAAAGGGTACCTTCTGTGACCTACTTTACAGAGGCACAGTAGGCTAATCTAATAGGGAGGCGGAAGCCAAATACACTCTGGCTAGGCTTATAAATGCCCTAGGGCAGATAGCCTAGTATCTACCTATGAACCTATGAAAAACATGAGGTAATGAAATAAAAATGAGACACTGTCGCTTTCCCACTTAGCCGTTGAAAAGAGAGGAATTTAAGGAATGGGTAGTGGAGATTATTCAGGAGCTACTCGAAAGGATAGAAATCACTTCTGAAAATATAGCTAGGGAGTGGGATAAAATTAAGGTGGAGTTTAAAAGTAGGGTGGAAATAAAAGAAAGGGAGCTATGGTTAAGAAGAAATAATTATTTAGAGGGACTGACAAATGTTAAAGTATTGCAGAATAGGGAGAGTCTCACTGAACAAGAGGAGAATCAACTGCAGAATGATAAGCAGAAAATAAGGGATTACATCTGCAGTATACACAAGTTTAGATATATTGCTGTTAAGCACCTGTATTTTGATAACATTAGAGCACAAAAACTTTTAGTATGATAACTCAAGCAACAGAAAGTAGAAAGGGCTGTCGCCAAGCTTAGGGAGCCTGTAACCAGGAAGGTTAACAGTGGATCCTGTAGAGGTATTACAAATATTTCGGAAATTCTATTAAAGCCTGTATAAAGCAGAGAAATATGTAAATTGAGAAAAGCTACAACTGGAAATGTTTATGGAAGAATAAAGTATGCCGAGGTTAGAGGTAGATGAGGCTCAATTACTAATGGTTAGGGTAGGAGGAGATGAGATAAAAATGGTGATGTACAACAAATCTACAGGAATGTCCCAAGGAATAGATGGTATTCCTGTGGAAGTTTGGAAGCTAGGAGGGAAAAAGATTGATTAAGATCTAGAAAGTTTTGTTTAACAGTGTTTTAAGAGGAGGAGAAATACCAACATCCTGGAAGAAAGCAGTGGTGACTGTAATACCCAAAGGGGGTAAAGATCCAGCAGATCCAGGTTTGTACAGGCCCATTTCAGTAGTAAACTATGATTGTAAAGTGTTCATGTCTATAAAGGCTAAAAGAATGACAAAAGTGATGCCAAAATTGATGGGGCTCAGTGTGGTTTTGTGGAGGGTTGGCTAACATTTGATAACATTAACAGAACTTTGATGATCCAGAAGCAAACAGAATGTAAGAAAATACCATTGCTGGGTCTTGATGCAGAGAAAACATTTGATAGAGTAAGCTGGAACTTTATGAGTAGGGCAATAGAGGCATTTGCATTTCATGAAAAAATTATAAGGTTGATTAGGAGGATATATGAGGGATCAGAGGGAAAAATTAAATTGGGTGGGTCCTCTCTGATAATGTATGCTTGAGCATAAAAACCTGGCAGGTGTGTCAACTTTCCCCTTTGTTTGCATTATATTTAGAACCAGAGACAAAGAAAATAAGGGACCCAGAAATTCAAGAATATAATTGGTATGGTAGTCAAGAAAAGCTGGCTGTATTTGCAGGTGATATTGTTTTATACCTGACAAAACCAGAATTACAGTCTTGTGGAACATTTTGAGATGGTTTCAAATCTTTTCGGGTTACAAAATGAATGAAGCTAAAACATGTAAATTATGTGCCCACTTATGAATTGGTTCAGAAATAACCATATTTATGGGAACATGATAAAATGAAGTATTTAAGAGTTGTTGTATCTTTCGGCTTCTCCCAGTTAAGGGTCGCCACAGCGGAACTCCGGTCAGCTAATGATTGGCGGAAGATTTTTACGTACCGACTTGCCAGGCCTGACACACAACCTTCAACTAAGGTGCACCCATTCACGCATGTCTCCACACAGAAGATGCTTTAGCTGAGAATCGAACAGGACAACGTCTTACTGTGAGGTGAAAACGCTACCGCAGCACCACCACCGCAGTAGTGAAGTATTTAAGAGTGTGGATTAAAAATGATTGTGGTGTGGAAGATAAGGATATGTGGGAAGAGACTAAACAAAAGGTAACTGAAGAACTGAGAAAATTGAAGCTTTGTTATAGAGATATGGATAGTAAGTCAAGCAGTTAAAATGTTTTTAGTCCCATTAGTCTTGTACATAGATCAGGCATATTTTTATCAACCAGAAGAGAAGTTGTGGATAGCAATTAATAGAGTTAAAGGACCTTATCTGTGAGGGAAAGACTGCAAGAGTCAAGTGGGATAAGATGATTACTCCAGTAGAACAAGGTGGATTAGGATTACCCAATTTGAAGGGGTATTTCAGAGCTACACAGTTAAGGTTCCTATACATAGCACAAGCAGAAAACTATAATTCAAAGTGGAAAGGGATGATGATGAAACGGGGGAGCTCAAGAAACAAGTAGAGACTGGAATTTTGGATGCAGGCCTTTAAGGAGAATAACAATAATCATGCAGAATGTTATATCTATAAAGCAGCAGAAAGTATCCTAAGAACTAAGCCAACATGGGAATGGAGAAAGGGGATTCTGCCAATAGGGATGATTGCTATTAGGGATATAGACAATAGGTAAGAGGGGACTGAAATTTATTGGAGAAAACTGACAAAGGAACCAATGTTTTGGGAGCAAATAGAGAGGGTAAAATGATAGAATGAGAAAACACTAAGAATTTATTTGGACTGCAGGTTAGAGATTGCCTTTCCCTATCAAGCATTAATATTAAAGTATAGGCAAACAGAAAGAAGTGGGGTGTCCTAAACGAAAGACCAGCACTGATAAAGTTTTTAGTAGAATATGTTACAGAAGCTCCCATTAAAATAGGAATAATTAGTATAGCATATAAAATATTCCATGATTGTAAGAATCAAGCAGAGGAGGTTAGAAAGGATTGGGAAGAGAAAGAGAGAGAGAGAGAGAGAATAAGCAATTCACAAAGAAACAATGGGAGGATATGTTTGTCTCACAGATGTACAACAAAATCTAATAGGGCAGGAGTTGAATAATTTATGTAATGTTCCTTAGGTTATATGATATATAGCAATATTTGTGAAGTATGATGATGTTCTTCATCTCACATTGCTGCAGTCCTTACACTTGGGTATACCGCTGTCCTCGGTCGGCCCGAATACCAAAGTATATGGCTGACGTCGGTCACGGCGCATTAAACTGACGCCAGGACGTCAGGGTATAAATGCGCATGACCGACGTCATATCCCCAGTCTTTTTTGCCGCGTGGTCCGATGCAGAAGCAAAGTTGCGAGTGCGGGTTGGCGTCCTGAGATTTTCCGAAATCGGAGTTTCAGACCGAATCAAAGTTGGCTAAGTACCCCGTTGGGGAATATTTTGGTTTTTTCTTGCCTCAGTATTTTACCGGATGTCAGAAAAAGTAAATAACTGTATTTCTTGTGGGAAGCAGATACCACATAGGGATTACCATAACTTGTGTATACCTTGTTTAGGGCCTGAGCACGACGTTGTTGGGTGTCCCTCTTGTGCTAGGTTTAACAAACGTACTATAAAGAGGAGATTAGATTGTGCCAGGTTAGTCTTCGGGAAGCGGTGCAACTACAAAATGCCGTCGGATGCTCCGACGCCCGCTTCGTCGAAAAAACGCAAGGACAAAGGACCTAGGCCTAGGTTAGAAGAACCGTCCGTCCCGGACGTCGGTTCTTTAGAAGGCTCGGTAGAGCCGGAGGTTCGAACAGAAGTTTCTTTAGAGTCCCAGGGAGAGACTTTATTATTACAGGATGTGTCTTCTCAGGAGGTAGGCCAGGCTGAAGGGGCTTCTCAGGTAACTGTCCTCCCCTCCCTGCCTAAAGTGGTTAGGCCTTCCCCTACTGTTCCCAAGGATTCTCACAGAGGCAGGCCAGGTTTAGCTTCAGCAGGTGTCACTCCTAGTACTTCAGGCCCTGTGCCCAAGAGACATATGCTTAAGATGGCTGAAGATTTAATTACTCTGATTAGGGGTTCTATGCCCCCTCCTGACAAAAGGCCTAGGGTGGATCCTGAACTTGGGAGTTTTGAGCAGGATTCTGATGCTTCCGAGTCTTCGGCTGAAGATTTGCAGGAGTTTTCTCCTTATTCTGATTCTGATGTGGATGACACTACTCCTACTGCTTCTCCTCCTGAGGATTTTTCATTCTCAGAGACTCTACATTCCATGAGGGAGCATTTTAAATGGGAAGGTCAGGATTTCTCTGATTCCAGGAAAAGACTTAGGGAATTTTTTTTACCCCAGCATAGGCCTTTAGCTATACCTCCTGTTCTTACTGTGGTGGAAGATGTTTTTACAGAGGCTTCTCTTAATCCTGATTCTTTACCTCCCGCTCCTGTTAAGCCGGACAGGTACTATAGGGTGCCTGAAGCTCATAAGTATCTTTTTAAGCCCTAGGGCGGACCCAGAGACTGTTTCTCAGGGGCCTAAAGGGGTTAAGGCTTCTGTTGTTAAAAATCCGGTTCCTCCGGATAAAGAGGCAAGGGCTTTAGACAGATGGGGAAAGAAAGTTTATACTTCTTCAACTTTAGCCATGAGGGCTTTGAATTGCCAATTCCACATGCTGAGATATCAAAACTATTTTCTTTCACAATTAAAGTCTAAGGTAGATGCTCTGGCAGAAGGTATTGAATGTAAGGAGTTACAAGATCTAGTACATGTTTCTGAACAGGTGGGTAAGCATTCCTTACAATGTGGTTTTGATGCTGTACAGGCCTCTTCGAGGGTGGCTGCCACCGGTTCTGTTCTACGCAGGCACGCCTGGCTAAGGGATCAGAATTTAGCTGAGCATGTTAAGACAAGGATCTTGGATGCTCCTTTGCAATCTGATGTGTTGTTTGGTTCTCCTGTTGAAGCAGTTTTAAAGAAAATGGAAGACAAAGCTAAGTCTATGCACACTGTTAAAGATTTTTTACAGGTTCAGCCTCCAAAGTTTAGTAGAAATTGGCCAGCCAAAGGGTGGACATATCCTTCTTATGATTCCCAGTCTAGGGGTAGGTCTAGGCGTGGTAGGGGCAGAGCTCAGGGCTCTTTTAGATCGAGAACAGGGGGTTCACCTGCACAGTCTTCCGGTGAGGGCAGGGGTCAGCCCTTTCGTAGACAGACCCAATGACCTACCTTTTCAACTGCCAGAACCTTCCCGTCTGGCAGCACCTTTGGGAGGAAGACTGACACTTTTCAAGGAGAACTGGAGTTTAATTACCCAAGACAGATGGGTATTGGATATCATTCACCACGGTTACAGGTTTTATTTCCATACCTTGCCCCCTTTCAAAGGCATGCCAGACATTCCTCCTCAACACAGACTAGAAGCTTACAGACAAATTTCTCTGTTACTCCAGATAGGGGCCATACAACCGGTGCCTATGACAGAAAGGGGCCTAGGATTTTATTCTCGCCTATTCCTAGTGCCAAAAAAGGGGAACACGTGGAGACCAATTTTGAATTTGTCTATCCTCAACACCTTTCTGGACATACCCAAGTTCAAGATGCTGACATTACAACAGCTTTTACCTCTGCTGGGCAAAGATCACTGGATGGTAACTTTGGATCTCAAGGAGGCTTATCTTCATGTTCCTATCACTCTAAGTTGCAGGAAGTATCTGCGTTTTCGAGCTGGAAATTCTCATTATCAGTTCTCTGCATTGCCCTTTGGCTTATCTACTGCGCCCAGAGTATTCACAAAAATTTTGGCTCCAGTGATAGCCTTCTTCAGATTGAGAGGAATACAGATCTACCCTTATTTGGACGACTGCCTGATTCTGGCTCAAGGGAAGGACGAGCTTCTTCAGCATTTGAAATATGTGATAGCAGTGCTAAGATGCCTGGGGTATTCTGTGAACGAAACAAAGTCCAGTCTAGTACCCTCTCAAGACATGTGCTTTCTGGGTGTGAGACTGAATACAGCAACCCAGATGGCTTTTTTGACCCCGGACAAACAAAAGAATCTTTCCCTTTACTTCCAACAACTATCACATCAGTCCGGGCTGACTGCAAGGACAGTCCTTCAAGCCTTAGGGTTCATGGCATCTTGTATTCTGGTGCTTCCCAATGCCAAACTGCATATGAGGAAGCTACAATGGTATCTCAAGAATCTATGGACACAGCACTGCCAGGATCTGGACACTGTCATTCAAATAATACCTTGCATCCAGAAGGAATTTTTGTGGTGGGCTCAGCAATGTCACCTAAACAAGGGACTTTCTGTGACCCGGCCAGAGGCGAGTCAGATTCTAACAACAGATGCCTCGGACAAAGCTTGGGGAGCTCATCTCAATGGAAAGTGGAGACAGGACAAGTGGCCTGTCAGACTACAGCATCTACATATCAACTTGAAGGAGATGTTGGCAGTCCAGTTTGCATTAATGGCTTTCAAGGATTTACTTCTCCCAGGACAGGTGCTGATTCTAACGGACAACACAACTGTCATGTGGTACATCAACAAACAAGGGGGAACACATTCTTACCCTCTATGCAGACAAGCAATGATTTTGTGGGACACGGCTCTCAGTTTACAACTAAATCTTCAGGCAAGGTTTCTGCCGGGAGTGCAGAACTCCTTAGCAGATGTGTTAAGCAGACAAATCATGGATCCCCACGGTGGCAATTGGATCTTCATGTATTTCAGCAATTGACAGTGTCATGGGGAACTCCAGACATAGATCTGTTCGCTTCTCCTCTAAACCACCAGCTGCCAAAGTTTTGCACAAAAAGGATTCATCATGCAGCTTGGAAAGTGGATGCTCTTTCTTTCAGTTGGAAAAATCTTCATGTGTATGCCTTTCCGCCTCTTCCTCTCCTCCTAAAGGTACTTCTAAAGGTCAGACAGGACAAACCAAAAATGATCCTGATAGCTCCAGATTGGCCTCGACAGCACTGGTACCCATTACTGAGAAGTCTGGTAAGGAAACCACCTTGGCTCTTGCCTTTAATTCCACACCTGTTGTCCCAAAAGGACGGTCATCTACTCAATATCAAGCTTCACTCTCTTCATCTCACAGCATGGCATATCCTGTTTTGACCCATAGCAGGGCTCAACTTCCTCAAGTTTTGAATGTGATTATGGAAGCTAGAAGACCTAGTACAAGGAAAGTGTATGCAGACAAGTGGAAGAGATTTTTGTTTTGGAGTGCAGCAAAGGATTTGGATGTTTCTGAGCCTAATTTGAGTGTGGCTCTTCAATATCTTACTGAGTTATTGGACAAAGGTTTGTCCTTCTCTTCCATTAAGATTCATGCTGCAGCAATTTCAGCTCACTATGACTGTGATCCACCTTTGTTTTCTCATCCTTTGTTCAAGCAATTTCTTAGAGGAGCAAAGAACATAAGACCTCCACGTGAGCTCCTACTCCTGCTTGGGACCTCAATTATGTGTTGGAAAAACTCACTCTACAACCTTTTGAGCCTGCAGCTACTGCTGAGTTGAAATATTTGTCATGGAAGACTGCTTTTTTGTTGGCCATTACCTCTGCTAGAAGGGTTTCTGAATTGCAGGCCCTTATGGCGGTTGAGCCTTTCTTGATTTTCCATAAGGATAGGGTATCTTTACGTACTAATCCTTCCTTTATGCCTAAGGTGGTTTCAAGTGTGTCTTTAAACCAAACTATTCATTTACCTACCTTTTATGCAGACCCCCAAAATAAGGGGGAAAAGATTTTGCATACTTTAGATGTACACAGGCAGTTACGCTACTACTTAAACAGGACTAAGGATTACAGGCAGTCTCAGCAGTTGTTTGTTTCTTTTGCTTTGTGTTCTCAGGGCAAGCCTGTGTCAAAACAAACTATTTCTAAGTGGATTGGGTTTTGCATTGCTTTTTGTTATTCCCATCATGGCAAGGAGATTCCAACAGGGATTAGACCTCATTCCACTAGGGCTACTGCCACTTCTACAGCTTTTTTAAGGGGGGTGGCAACTAAGGATATTTTGGAGGCAGCTACTTGGAGTTCAGTACATACTTTCTCTAAGCATTACCACCTTCCTCTCTACTCTAAATCTAGGGCTGGTTTTGCCACTGCTATTTTACAGGGTATTTTGGCAGCTCCTGCTTCTCTATGATTTGCCATCCTCCCTTACCTCTGCTTTGGGAATCTACCCAAGTGTAAGGACTGCAGCAATGTGAGATGAAGAACATAGTACAGTTTTGTACCTACCATAAATGTAGATGTTCGAAGATCCACATTGCTGCAGTCCAATTTACCCTCCCTCCTTCCCCTCTGTGTATAGGGGTGGTTGTGTGGATAGGTTGTTTTTTACTATATTTGTAAAAATTGTACATAGTTTGGGTGCAGGGGTGTTTAGTGTTTGGTGGTTTTTTGATTTTACCCTGTTTAGGGTCTTCTGACATCTGGGGCAAGAAAAGACTGAGGATATGACGTCGGTCATGCGCATTTATACCCTGACGTCCTGGCGTCAGTTTAATGCGCCGTGACCGACGTCAGCCATATACTTTGGTATTCGGGCCGACCGAGGACAGCGGTATACCCAAGTGTAAGGACTGCAGCAATGTGGATCTTCGAACATCTACATTTATGGTAGGTACAAAACTGTACTTTTGTAAACATGAACTTGTTAATACAGTTTGATTGTTTTTATATAAATGTAAATTTGCCTGCGTTACAAGTGATAATTCAGTAAAAATGTTTATAAAACAGCTTCCATTGGTGATATTTGTGCTGTGGCTACTTGGGTGGGTACATATGTGTGTTCCTTTACAAGTTAGATATACAGTCCAGGTTCAGGGCCTCCTTTAGTTCCATGGTGTTGTGGAATTTTTTGTCCTAGAGACTCTGCGATGATACGTAGTTGAAACTCTGTCCCATAGGTTGACGTCAGAAGAAAAAGACATAATCAGAAATGGAAGTTATGTACTTACCACAATGATAGATGTTATGTTGTCCTATCTCGCCTTCATGATGGTTTCAGAGGTGGTTCTCTGCTCCAACTCAGCTGAATACATAGCTGAAAGCGTCCAACCTGGCTCGTGGCAAGTAGGTATCCCACAATGCAGTGGTGTAATTCCCCAGATCTTGTGTGCTGCTTTACGAGGTTGGATGCGCTCAACTTGGCCTTGGCTAAGTTGTGACAAATTTTCTCTTATTTTTCCTCTATGCTGTTATATTTGATAATAGAGAGCTTACTATTTAGTTATATTTGATTGTGCCTTTTATTGCATTACAGTTAAATAGTTATAGTTTTATCCCCTTTGGCGCGGCTTTTGCCGTCACTTTGTAGGCCTAACTGAATCCTTTGCAGTGGTTGTTGTTTCTGTCTAATTTATTAGTAGCTCATTTAAGTTACAGAGCTCTTTGCCCCGTAGTTAATTGTCTTGTCAGGAAAATTGGACCGTTTGAGTTAGAGGACCTGTTTTCTCTCCCTGGTTGTCTGTTTCCAGTAGTTACTATTCAGTGTAGCTTAATAGTTCAGTAGTTAAATTTTCTTTTTGTTTTTGTGGTCTTATCTTAATTATGTCCAAAGACCCAAAAGAGAGGGAATATAAGTCTTCGGCTTTAAAAAATGCCAGAAGTGCTCACAAAAAATGTCCATCACAGATGGACATGTTATATGTGTTTATTGCCTTGGTGCTATTCACCTACAAGAAGACTGTACTTTTTGTCATTCTTTCAGTGCAAGAGTACTTCAAGAAAGGAGAAACAAATTGATCCTTAAAGGGCTCTTAAAGCTAACTTTTGAGGAAGCTATCCATAGTTCTTACTATTCTTCTTCTCCTTGTTCCAAAAAGGAAAAATCCCAGAAGAGACATTCACCTGCAACATCGGCTCAGTCGGAGCCACCAGTCAAGCTGCCATTTGGTCTCAGAGCCTACTGTACCAATTAATACCCACTGTTGTTCCTCCTCCGAGCCAAGCTGGACCTTTGGAGCCAGAGTGCTTGATACCGCTTTCTGTGGATACATCGATTCCAAGACCCCCTTCGGTGTTCACTGACCCGACTTCTCCTCCTACTCTCTCGGTGCTCTCCGGAGAGTCTGGGAGTCGGCCCTGGGGGGGGGGGGTTCTCTGCCCCGATCTTCGGTGCCGAGTCTATCCCTCGGAGCGTCGGCCTGCATTAGCTCGGCTCATACATCGGCCTCGGGTCTGATCTCGATGGTTCCGGTGCCTTCCTCTGTGTCCTCGGAGCCAAGAGAGTATTTGGAGCTGGCGGGATCCGCCTTTGAGCTGAGGAATGTTTTGTCTACCCATTCAGTGCCACAGAGGGATACTAGCACTCGTCCCCCTAAGGCACCGGCTACTGTCTTGACACCACTCATTCCACAGGATAGCAGAGATCCAGAGCCTCAGGATCCCCCAGTGGGTGAACCCCTGTCCTCCGAGGCCTTCCCAGAATATCCTTCTGAGGAGCCACCTCGGAAGCGAACTTGCAAGAGGAAACGCGTAGACTCCCCAGATGAGTCCATCACTTCAATACTGACCTCGATGAGTCGGAAGGGTCCCCACAGTCATCCTTTGATGATATCTCATTTGCAGATATTCTAGAGATCCTGAAGCAGAGAGGCGGCTGGCAGGCCACCACCCCTTTTGATGAGGAATCAGTGTACCTGAAGGCTTTTGGGTCTCAACCTTCAGCCTCCTGGGTGTCTCCGCCTTTCGATGAGCTAATGGACCTGGTCATTCGAAAGGTGTGGGAGTCACCTGACGCAATGGAACCAGTCCCTCAAAGGCCTAACAAATTGTTGTCAGTTCTTTCGGGAAAGGATTTCCTTACTAAGGGCATACCTGTAGATGCTATGGTGATGGCAGCAGCCACCAAGAAGGAACTTTCAGAGACTTCCTCATCTGTTCATCCTCCGAATAAAGACTCTCAAATGATGGACAGATATGGGAAGTGTCTTTTCATCAGTGACATTTTCACTACGATCGCTGAACTACCTATCTCACTTTACAAGGCTACAAAGAGATCTCCTGAAAGAGCTAGGAGATACTCTACAAGGTACATTAGCTGCGGGGGTGCATGAGAGGGTCTCCTCCCAGCTGTCCACCTTAAATTCCATCGTCAACTCCTCCATGAGGCTGATATCCTACGCAGCAGATGGAGCAAGCAGGGCAGCGAGTTCTGGAGTTTCCCTTAGGAGACACTGTTGGATGCACTTGTGCAATTTTGTAGAGCCCTTCAAGTCTACTTTTACTAACGCCCCTGTTGATGGTTCCTCACTCTTTGGACCCAAAGTAAAAGACACTCTAACCCGGTGCGAGCATGAAGGAAAAACTCTCTCTCTGCCATTGGAGTATGTTTTTTCGTACCTTCAAGACCTTATCCTAAAGGCCAGAAGAGTGGGAAAATGTGGTTCAAAAGATCCCAGAGAGTTTTCCAGGACGCATGGGGTGATTCCTTCCCCAGCGGCAGAGGGGGGGGGGGAATATTAGTAGATGCCGCCTCAGAGGCACAGAGCCAGTATTTACTATTCAGTGTAGCTTAATAGTTCAGTAGGGGCAATATCAGTAGATGCCGCCTCAGAGGCACAGAGCCATTAGTTACTATTCAGTGTAGCTTAATAGTTCAGTAGTTAAATTTTCTTGTTGTTTTTGTGGTCTTATCTTAATTATGTCCAAAGACCCAAAAGAGAGGGAATATAAGTCTTCGGCTTTAAAAAAATGCCAGAAGTGCTCACAAAAAATGTCCATCACAGATGGACAATGTTATATATGTTTATTGCCTTGGTGCTATTCACCTACAAGAAGACTGTACTTTTTGTCATTCTTTCAGTGCAAGAGTACTTCAAGAAAGGAGAAACAAATTGATCCTTAAAGGGCTCTTAAAGCCAACTTTTGAGGAAGCTATCCATAGTTCTTACTATTCTTCTTCTCCTTGTTCCAAAAAGGAAAAATCCCAGAAGAGACATTCACCTGCAACATCGGCTCAGTCAGAGCCACCAGTCAAGCTGCTATTTGGTCTCAGAGCCTACTGTACCAATTAATACCCACTGTTGCTCCTCCTCCGAGCCAAGCTGGACCTTCGGAGTCAGAGTGCTTGATACCGCTTACTGTGGATACATCGATTCCAAGACCTCCTTCGGTGTTCACTGAGCCAACTTCTGCTCCTACTCTCTGTGCTCTCCGGAGAGTCTGGGAGTCGGCCCTGGGGGGGGTTCTCTGCCCCGATCTTCATTGCCGAGTCTATCCCTCGGAGCGTCGACCTGCATTAGCTCGGGTCTGATTTCGATGGCTCTGGTGCCTTCCTCTGTCTCCTCAGAGCCAAGAGAGTATTTGGAGCTGGCGGGATCCGCCTTTGAGCTGAGAAATGTTTTGTCTACCCATTCAGCACCACAGAGGGATACTAGCACTCGTCCCCCTAAGGCACCGGCTACTGTCTCGGCACCACTCATTCCACAGGATAGCAGAGATCCAGAGCCTCAGGATCCCCCAATGGGCGAACCCCTGTGCTCCGAGGCCTCCCCAGAATATCCTTCTGAGCAGCCACCTCGGAAGCGAACTTGCAAGAGGAAACATGTAGACTCCCCAGATGAGTCCGTCGCTTCAGATACTGACCTCGATGAGTCAGAAGGGTCCCCACAGTCATCCTTTGATGATATCTCATTTGCAGATATTCTAGAGATCTTGAAGCAGAGAGGTGGCTGGCAGGCCACCACCCCTTCTGATGAGGAATCAGTGTACCTGAAGGCTTTTGGGTCTCAACCTTCAGCCTCCTGGGTGTCTCCGCCTTTCGATGAGCTAATGGACCTGGTCATTCGAAAGGTGTGGGAGTCACCTGACACAATGGAACCAGTCCCTCAAAGGCCAAACAAATTCTTGTCAGTTCTTTCGGGAAAGGATTTCCTCACTAAGGGGGTACCTGTAGATGCTATGGTGGTGGCAGCAGCCACCAAGAAGGAACTTTCAGAGACTTCCTCATCTGTTCATCCTCCGAATAAAGACTCTCGAATGATGGACAGATACGGGAAGTGTCCTTTCATCAGTGACATTTTCACTACGATCGCTGAGCTACCTATCTCACTTTACAAGGCTACAAAGAGATCTCCTGAAAGAGCTAGGAGATACTCTACAAGGTACATTAGCTGCGGGGGTGAATGCGAAGGTCTCCTCCCAGCTGTCCACCTTAAATTCCATCGTCAACTCCTCCATGAGGCTGATATCCTATGCAGCAGATGGAGCAAGCAGGGGCAGCGAGTTCTGGAGTTTCCCTTAGGAGACACTCTTGGATGCACTTGTGCAATTTTGCGGAGCCCTTTAAGTCTACTTTTACTAACGCCCCTTTTGATGGTTCCTCACTCTTTGGACCCAAAGTAAAAGATACTCTAACCCGGTGCAAGCAGGAAGGAAAAACTCTCTCTCTGCCATTGGAGTATGTTTTTTCGTACTTTCAAGACCTTATCCTAAAGGCCAAGAAGAGTGGGGAAAATGTGGTTCAAAAGATCCCAGAGAGTTTTCCAGGATGCATGGGGTGATTCCTTCCCCAGGGGCAGAGGGGGGGGGGCAATAACAGTAGATGCCGCCTCAGAAGCAGAGGGTGCCCGCAGAACCAGGGTGACCGTGATTCCTTTCGCAGACGCCCTTATCAGCGCTCCTGAAAGGCCTGACTGCTCTACTCTGGAGGCAGTCGGGGGATGTTTATCAATGTACCCAGAAGCCTGGAAAACTATCACAAGAGACAAATGGGTACTAAAAATAATATCCAGAGGATACTCCATCCCATTTTCCAATCCTGTTCCACAGACCAGAACAATCCCAGATGTTCCATCCAATCTAAGGGAGCAAGCAACTATAGAGATTCAAAATTTGCTGCACAAGAGAGTCCTCCAAGAAGTCCCCGCAGCCCAAATAGGATTCAGAACTTACTCAAGATTCTTTTTGGTGCCAAAAAGAACAGGGGACTGGAGGCTCATATTAGACCTAAGCAAATTAAGCAAATCTATCAAGAAGTCAAAGTTCTGAATTGGTGACACTGCAGTCTATACTTCCCTTTTTAGGGAAAGACGATTGGATGTGCTTGATAGACCTTCAAGATGCTTACTACCACATAAAAATGGACAGGACATCAAGAAGGTACTTACGCTTCTGGCTGGTAGCCAGTTATTACCAGTTCCAAGCTCAGCCCTTTGGTCTCACTACAGTTCCCAGAGTGTTCACCAAATGCATGGCAATAGTCACGGCTCACCTGAGACGTCTAGGATTCCAAGTGTTTCCCTGTCTAGATGACTGACTCCTATCTGCCACCACCAAGCATCTACTCCAACAAGCCAGGGATCTAACTTTGGACGTTTGCAATCAGCTGGGTATTACAGTCAACTTTCAAAAGTCTGCCTTGTTGCCCTATCAACATGTTATATTTATAGGTGCAGATCTAGACACTGCCTCTATAGTAGCATGTCTTCCAACTGAAAGAGTTTTGTAGCACTCAGCAGATACTTCACCTCCTTCCCAAGACCAAAGTAAAAGCAAAGATAATTCAAAGATTGCTAGGAACAGTGGCTTCCATAATTACACTGGTCCCTCTTGCCAGAATGTACATGAGGATCCTTCAATGGCAGCTGTTCTCCCAGTGG
Source organism: Protopterus annectens (assembly GCF_019279795.1). Taxonomy (NCBI): domain Eukaryota; kingdom Metazoa; phylum Chordata; order Ceratodontiformes; family Protopteridae; genus Protopterus; species Protopterus annectens. The sequence goes on from NC_056731.1 coordinate 927,296,394, forward strand.
TCACTTAGAGCTTCCTATGTCTCACCTGATCAGAATAACGGAATCATGCAAGAACGACTTAAGATGGTGGATACACTCCACTCATGTGACTATAGGGAGACCCTTTGTTCCACAACAACCCATAGCTACGGTGACCACGGACACTTCCCAGATAGGGTGGGGAGGGCATTATCTGGGAAGAACAGTCCAAGGTACATGGCAAGAACACGAGGCTCACTTGCATATAAATGTCCTAGAGATGAGAACAGTGTTTCTTGCTTTCACGACTCTCCATCTAGGGACAATTGCGATACATTCAGACAGTATGTCTGTGATTTGGTACATAAACAAGCGGGGGAAATCAGATATTGCCCCCTTTGTCAAGAGGCCCTAAGAGTTTGGCAATGGGCAGTTTCTTCCCAGCACTTTCTAATAGCAACGCACATTCCGGGGAAGTCCAGCGTGATAGTAGACAAGCTGAGCAGAGCAATTTTAATGCCTCACAAGTGGTCTCTCAATCAGAATGTAGCAGAAATGATTTTCCAAACATGGGGTCTGCCTTGCTGCGATCTCTTTGCCACTCCCATGAATGCCAAGTGCAGCAACTACTTTACCCTAATCCCCCCTCCGGGTGAGACACCCGAGAGACGCACTTGCTCACAATTGGCCCTCGGGACTTCTGTATGCTTTTCCTCTATTTCCTCTCATACCCAGAATCACTCAGAATGCACAGTATTTGGGAAGCAGGATAATTCTCATTGCTCCTTACTGGCCTCGCCAAGTTTGGTTCCCCTTCCTTTGGCCTCATCTTCAGGAGAGAAGCCTTGGACTCTGGACCCGGTTCCAGATCTGCTGAGTCGTATGTCAGGAGAGTTTCATCCTCCTCTCCACCCTCTAAAATTGACAGCTTGGTTGCTCTAATTCCCACTTTAGTCAGGCTTCACAATTTCACTCCTACAGTTAAACATATCTTAATGTCCTCTCATAAAGCTTCCACTAGAAAACTGTATTCTAGCAAATGGAAAAGGTTTTTCTTTTGGGCTCAAAACAGGAGCATTGATCCCTTTTCTGTAGCCACCCATTCTATTTTGGAATTCATCATCTTCATACCTCAGGTTCCTTTCCTGGAAGACCTTGTTTCTAGTGACTATAAAATCTGCTAGAAGAGTGTCAGAGTTGCAAGCGCTTTCTATTAAACCGCCATATTTGATTTTTTGTTAAGGATTGGTTATCCTTGCAAACGAATCCATGTTTCCTACCCAAAGTCTCTTCTCCAAATAACATAAATCAATCTATAGAGCTTCCAGTGTTCTTTCCTAATCATAGCATCAAGGCAGAATACAAATTACATCAACTAGACATGCATAGACAACTCAGATTCTATTTGCACAGGACCAAAGATTTTAGAAAATCTGACCAATTATTCATATCCTTCTCTGATGCGAAAAAGAGTAGCTCAGTTTCTAAAACTACTCTTTCCAATTGGCTTTCTAACTGTATTACATCCATCTGTACCACAAATCACAGAGATTTACCTTTCAAAGTGAAGGCTAATTCCACTAGAGCAATGGCTATGTCATCTGCCTTTCAAGCCAGAATTCCCATGGCTAATATTTGTGCAGTAGCACTTGACCCACTCCATATACTTTTATCACGCATTGCAAAGTGAATTTGGCCTCCAGGGACAGGGCCTCCTTTGGTTCCACGGTGCTTAAAGGTGTACTGTCATGAGCGACCAGGGAAAAGGTGCTAGGGACGCTATCCCATCATTGTAAGAATGAAGGTGAGATATTACAACATAACAAAGAAGTTATGTACTCACCGTAATGTTCCATGTTTGTTGTCCATCTCGCCGTTCATTCTTACGAACCCTCCCTCCTTCCCCCCGCCAAAGGCTCCTTATGGACCTGGTGGATGTTTTTACTACCTTCAGGAGTTCTTTGTTTCAGTTTGTTTCTCCTTCTATTGGGTATAGTATATATTTGTATACATGTATATAGTTTACATTTCATTCAGTAGTAGCAGCAAACAAGATCTGCGGAATTACACCCCCATTGTGGGATACCTACTTACCACGAGCCAGGTTTGAGACTTTCAGCTATGTATTCGGCAGAGTCAGAGCAGAGAATCAGCTCCGAACCCATCATTGTAAGAATGAGTGGTGAGATAGGACAACAAACATGGAACGTTATGGTTCATAGGTTGGTACTAGGCTATTGGCCGTAGGGCCTATACAAGCCTAGCCATAACAATTCTCTGGATATTTCTTCACACAATATTTACTTCCCTGGACCCCTGTCTAGCAAGGGTGACTGACGTGATCCCCGAGGTGAATTTCCTATCTCCCATCCAATTGCCAAGGTTCCTTTTGAAGAGGGTCAAGGAGGCGCTCTGCTTGACATGTATGGGTGAGTACATAACTTCTTTTTATATGTTGTGTTTGTCCAGTTCAACCATCCCTCTCTCCAGTCCCCTTTTGAAGTATTTTGTTCAGGGTAGTGAGCAGCTGAGCTGTTTAGGTGTCTCTCCCTTCCATGGTTATGGGTCCCTGGAGTGTATTATATCTTACTGATTTTGTTTTACGGGAGGGGCCAACTATATCTGAAGTAAGCGTCGAGGAAGCACTGGTATCACGGGTAAAGGAGATTGAGCTCCAGGGCTTAAGTCTTTGCAACTGGCCAGTCTCATGTCCATGTCAGGGCTGATAACCCACCAGTTAAACCAGAGGGAAACACAGACCACATGGATCTATCGTTATGGTAAGTACATAATTTTTGTTTTGTAATTTGAAGTTTGATCCTGGCAGTTTTAGCTGTTCCTTTTGACCTTTACGTATCACATCCTGTATGCCTCCAGGAACCCTTCATTTAGCAAAGAGTGGAAGTTTTTGGACAGATATGGTAAGAAGGTTTACATGTGAAGCATTTTATCAGTGAGTGCCAATAATTTTTCAGCCTGTATGTTGTTTTACTAAAATGCAAATTTTTTTATAGACTGCTAAAAAAACACATCAGATTCCAAGGACAATGATGAAGTGATCTCAGTGGTCAGAAGTGCTGAGTCATTTGGTCTTCAGGCATTAAAATGAGCTGTTGCAATTATGACACACATTTTTATTTGCATATGATATGAACCTGGTTAATACCCAACAATTCACCAGAGCATATTACAGCCCAAATTTTAAGTGTTCCTGTAAAAGATAATTTTCCATTTTGTAGACTACCTGCGAAAATGTCAGATCTATGCAAGAAAAAAAGTATTCAGCTGTTCCACCATTATAGATTAATTAGCCATCTTGCAAGTGATACCTTCTGAAAGAATAAGACCCTATCAAAAAACCTTCCCCTAATAATAACTAATCTATGCTGTGTATGTCACAGCACTGAATAAATTACTTGGGTGGTAGTTGTGTAAGACACTGTTGGTGTGGCATCTTGGAATATTTGTGTATTTAAAGATTGGTATGAATCATAAATACTATAAATGTTGAGACCTGATGTCCTTTTCATTCTTCCTCAACGAGTGAATTATGGATCTGATCCTTGGATCCAACCCTGCCATATAATTTAGACTTTGGATCCAACTCTTCCTCCCTCTACCTATAATGCCCTAATCCATTCTATGTACCTCAGATCTTGTTTGCCACCATTGTGCTCAGACATAAGGTCCTTCTCTTGAGAGTTTGTTGCAGTTTTTTTGTAAGTAAACTTATCTTTATTTACTTATATTTTCACCTTTCTTATTACCACCTCCCTGTTAGCTTTTGCGTGTTTTTCTGTGTCAGACTCCTTACTATTTTTGTTGTATTATTTTCTATTTTTTTTACTATAGTTGGTAATTCTCTTTTCAACCCTCTATTACAGGGTAATTCTTTATTACCATTACTGGCAATTCTTTCTGCTCTTTCTTTTTAAAAAAAAAAAAAAAAAAAGCTTAATCATCCTTTTCTGTTGAAAGACCGTTGATACCTGTCTTCATCTGCCATGGCTGACAAGCCAACAGGATTCGAGCAATGCACTTTTTCTGGGCACCAAATCCCTAACTAGGATGCCCACAAGGAGTGTATATTTTCTTGGAGCAGCCCATTTATATACTAACTGTAGTATTTGTGCTGCGTTCATCTCCAGAGCGCTAGCTGATGGACAGTAAACTTATCTTGAAGGGTCTTTTTCTTCCTCCTTCAACACCTTCTTCAATAAAACTTTCTAAATCTGGTCCTTCTGAGCATAGAAAGCACTTTCCACCGAAGTGCCGTAGGACTTTGTCAGAACTGCCTATAAAAATTTCAGAATCATCGAATCTCACATCCTCTGACCCCAAGGTTCAATCTACGGATTCAAAATACTTGGATCTTAAAGTTTCGGATCCAGTCAATGTTTCAACCAGTCCCACAGCTTAGGTCACGGATCCAAAATCAGATGTGAAATCTGGTGCATCACACATTCAATGAGCTCACACTCCAGAGCTCATCTTGGATCTGGTGTCTCTTACTCTACACTCTCCTTTCATGCAAACTCCCAAAAAGCATTCCAGGCCCCAGTTTACCACATCCTGCAACTCCTCCAGATGTGGATGTTGTTGGGATGATGCAAAAGTTTCTCAGAGCTCAGATCCAGATGGGGGTCATTTTATCTCCATCCCCTATTGGATCAGTAAGTCTTCCAACCACTGCTCACACAGTACTGTCTCCTCCTCTGATCCATCCTTCAATTTTAGAGCCCCCAGGATCCTACAGCTTCAAGAGGTTCAGAGTCAGATCCAAAGAAAATCACTTTCTTGAGTTGGACAGCATCCCGGACAAGTTTCATTCCTATTCCATCGGATCAGAATGGGTCCCAGAGCTGAAGCAGTGGTTTTGGTTCAGTGGGGCCAGGATCAGCTCTGATGTTATCAGATCTATCCCTGGCCTTTGGATCCTCAGTGCTGGAGAGCTCTGGTCTAGTCCCTTCCTTCAGTAAAAGATCCGGTTGGAGTCATGATGTACCCATACTGGAAGTCTCTGCTCCGCTGCTGGTGGCCAAAGCTTCTCCAGGTCCATCTGCCTTTGTGGTTGTGGAAAGGGCTTTTTCTGTTTCTAGAGATCTGATCTGTCATCCCTTAGATCCATTTCTTATTTCCTCTTCAGTTCCAGGCTCTGAGTCCATCAGGCCTATTCCATAGGGACAGCCAGTTAAGTTAGCTTCCAGTCAGTTCCCTTAGAGGAACTTCACCTGTCTTCTGATACCTCCCCTGAACATCACCCAGAAAAGATCAATTGGAAGAGAACATGCAAGAGGTGGTACATAGATTTCCTGTTGGAATCTCTCTGAGGATATTGATTTTGAGGAAGGAAGATGGGTCCCCCAGATCAGCACAGGATGATGTCTCCTTTAGAAATATACTAGAAATCATAAGGCAAATAGATGGTTAGGCTTCTGATAATCCTTCTCCAATGGAGTTATTATTTTTTGGAAGCTTTTGGTTCTGGCCCAGCTGCATCTTGGGTGCCCCCCTCTCAGCAGATGAGCTCATTGATTTAGTTTCTCACTGAGCATGGAAGGAGCTGGATTCCTTTGAGCCTATACCAAGACCGCCTGACAAATGCCTAGTTCCCTCTAAAGATAGGCCCCACTGGAGCAGAGGAGTCCTAATAGATGCTGTGGTGGTGGCTGCGATGGTGGCCAAAAAGAGCTAGCAGAACAGAGCTCATCTGTCCACCCACCAAACCAAGAGCCTGGAGTGCTGGGCAGATTCAGAAAGCGAGTCTTTGCCTCAGTGACATTCAGGTCTCTTAACATCCTGGCACATCTCACAAGATTACAGAGAGATTTGACCAAAGAACTATCAAATTCTCTGAGTCCATGTCTGCAGAGGATTTCAAAAGCTCATCATCTCAGCTGGCCATTCTTTTGTCAGTTTCCAACACGTCCATGAGGTTGATCTGTCATGCAGCTGAAGGCACCTCATGGGTTGCCATTTCAGGCATTGACGTAAGGAGACATGCCTAGATACAGTTATGTGACTTTTCTGAACCTTTGAAGATGTCTTTCATCAATACTCCCTTTGATGGGACATCTTTATTTTGTCTGTCTGTGAAAGAAACTTTTACCCGCAGTGAACAAGAAGGAAAGACCCTGTCTGTCCTGGGAATAGTTTTCTACCACTCAATGAACCTTCTCTAGAAATCAGAGAGGTGGTAAGAAGACATGGTTCCACAAATCTCTGGGATCTTTCCGATATCCACATGGGGACAACACTTCCAGAGGCAAAGGTGGCAGTTCTAATGGTAAACATTGCCCCAGAAGCAGAGGAAGCCCGCAAAGTCAGGGTTTCTGCAGTTCCTTTCCATACAGACCCTTTCAGTGTACTGAAGTGCTGCCCAACTGCCCACCTCTGGAGGCAGTCGGGGGATGATTATCCTTGCACTCAGACACCTGGGCTACTATACCAAAAGATTCCTGGGTGCTAAAAATAATATCCAGAGGCTACTATATACCTTTTTTCCAAGCCCCAATCTAAAAAAAAAAAAAAAAAAACCTTCCTGATGTTCCAACCAGTCAGAGGAAGGCAGCAGCCCAAGATTTTCAAATGTTGCTAGACAAAAGTCATCCACGAGGTTGCACCAGACTAAGAAGGAGTCTGAACTTGCGCTTCATTTTAGTGCCTAAAAAGACAGGGGACCTGAGACCTATTTTAGATCTGAGCATACTGAATTAGTACGTGAAAAAGTCAAAGTTCCAAATGTTCATGGTCCAGTCCATTCTATCTTTTCTTCACAAGGACAATTGGATGTGCTCTGTAGCTCTTCCGGATGTGTATTATCACATTAAAATATAAAGGAGCTCCCAAAGACGGTTATGCTTTCGGCTGGGAATCGGTCACTACCAGTTCAGAGCCCTGCCCTTTGGACTCGCCGCATCCCTCAGGGTGTTCACCAAATGTATGTCAGTGGTGACAACTCACTCACTTAAGATATAAAGGATTCAGAATGTTTCCATGTCTAGATAACTTGTTCTTCACTACCCCCTCCATGCATCTCCTTCAACAGTCCAGGGACTGTTTGCTTCGTATTTGTCACCCACTGAGAATAACAGTCAATTACGCTAAGTCAAATCTGATACTCTTACAGAGTTTGGAGTTTATTGGCGCATATCCGAAAATGGTAATGCAAATTACATCCTTACAAACTCCCTATGTAGACACACTCAGATCTCAGGTTCATCAGATTCTTTTCCATCTGTCTCCAGCCAGATTCATTCTTCAAGCACTGGGGTCTATGGCAGCAATAGTAGTACTACTAGTTTTGGTAAGATACTATATGTTTGTTCTTCAATGTACTCCAGCTGTTCAGTGGTCTATTCTTCAGCAACTCCTGTACTTTCCAGTCAAGCTTACACCGATTTGCAAACACCACATCCATTGATGGATCCAGTCTGATGACATTTACCTAGGATGATCCTCTGTCTTACCACTTCCTATGGTCATGGTGACTACATACACCTCCCAGTTGGGATGGGGAGCATTACCTGGGAAGGACAGTCTCAAGTCAAGTGGTCCCACCAGCAGATCAATTTACATATCAAAGTCCTGGAAATGAGAGCAGTCCTATTAGCATTGCAAGCATTCCAAGATGTACTTCTAGGGACTATTCTGATTCAGACCAATGACATGTCTGTAGTGTGGTACTTTCAAGGGGGGAACCCGGTTTTACCATCTCTGTAGAAAAGCTGAGAGTGTGGTAATGTGTAGTGTTCACCAACCGCCTTCTAGTTGCATTCTGAGGAAAAGCAACATATTAGACAAATTAAGCAGGTCCATTCTTATGCCTCACAAGTGGTCTCTCAAGCAGTCAGTGGCAGAGGAAATTTTCTGTCATTGGGACCAACCTTACTGCGACCTCTTTGTGTCCCCTAACAAGTGCAGCAGGTATTTTGCTGTGATCCCCCCCCCCCCCCGGAGGAGTCGCCAAGAGATGCTCTAGTCCATGTTTGGCTACCCAGTCTCCTTTATGCTTATCCTTTACTTCCTTTGATCCCCAAATTCCTGCAGAAAGCAATTTGGTTGAAGAGCTCAGTCATCCTCATTGTCCCCTCCTGGCCTCAGCAGGTGTGGTTCCCCTTCCTTTGGTCTCATCTTCACTATCCTCCCTGGATTCTGGACCCATCACCAAATCTTTTGTCACACCCCTCAGGGTTGAGTCATCCCAATATCCAAGCCCTCAAACTAACCGCATGGTTTCTTAAGTTCCAGTGATTTCCCAACAGACCAGGTGTTCCTTAGTACATACCATTATTTTATCCTTGCAAAAAGTCTCCACCAAGAAGGTATACAACAGTAAATGGAAAAGATTTTCCCTTTGGGCATTGCGAAATAATGTTGACCCTTTTTACAGCTCCAGTCTATGCTATTTATTTTCTGGCTGCACTTTTCAATGAAGGAGCTAGTTTTTCTGTGATTAAACTACAACTGTCAACTATCTATAATTTTCATACAGGAGATAAAAAATATTCTTTGGCCTCTTCCATGTTATGTAAAGCCTTTCTGAAAGGCACTTTCTTTCTTAGTCCTCCAATAAAGGATCCGTCACCTCCCTATGATCTGACTGTGGTACCACATAGTCTAACTCAGAAATCCCTTGAACCTTCATTAAAAAAATATTTAAAATTTCTTTCATGGAAAACAGCCTTTTTAGTAGCTATCACTTCTGCAAAAAGGGATTTCTGAACTCCAGGCTCTCTTATCCAAAACTCCCTATAATTTTCCATAAAGACAGGGAAACTTTATGAACAAATCCTCCTTTTTTTTTTTTTTTTACCTAAAGTGGCGTCTGAATCTAACATTAACCAATCCATTCATCTACCGGATTTCTTTCCAAATTTTGCAAACAAAAGAGAATGCATGTTACATCTCCTGGATGTGCACAGACAGTTATGTTTTTATCTACACAGAGTGAAACAAACTAGAAAATTAGATCAGCTTTTTCTGTTTTTCATCAAACCGACTGGGTTGTCCAGTTTCTAAAGTTACACTGGCTAAATGGATAAGAACTTCTATTGATGAGATTTGCACAGCAAGCACATGGTCCAATGCTCATACCTTTGTTACTCATTACAAGTCCAACATAATACCCAGGAGCAGGGCTGCCTTTGGCTCAGTGGTTCTCTGGAATATCCTTCCATGAGGGCCGCCCAAGATTCATGTAGCTAAGACAATATCAGGTTTAAAAGTTATGTACTCACCATAACTAGGCATCTGTGTTGTCTGTTTTCATTCTTCCTCACCGCCCCCAAATCCATCCTCCTCCCAAAAATCTTACGGACGAACCCGTTGGATTTCTTATTGTAGTTTTTTTTTTTTTTTTTTTTTTTTTTAATTGTTTTATGGGGATCTTATGGCAACAAACTCGATCCAAGGTACTGAGAATGGACTACGGCATTATGGATAGAGGGTGGAGCTAGAGAGTTGGGTCCAAAGTCTAAAATATGCATCCAAGTTGGATCTGAGGATCAGATCTGTAACTCATTCATTGAGTAAGAATAAAATTGGACAACACAAATGCCTAGTTATGATGAGTAATAACTTTTAATTTTTGTTTGAGCGACACTGAATTGTTTGCCTTTTTTTCTCACTCGAAACTACTGTGAATCTGGGAAACTTCCTTTGGATTTTCAAGCAAGATTGCATGTTTTGTTTTGTTTTGTTTTTTTGTCAAACTGTAGTCTGAGCTAGTATATTTAAAGGTCACATGCAAAGAGAGACAGATGGTTTCAGTTGTTACATTTTAACTGCTTCTGCAGTCTTATTCTTCCTTAAGCAATTCAATTTAAGCAAAAATAAATCTTGTAGAAGAGCATTATGTCCTTGCCAGTGTCTGTGTCCCTTCTTAGTGTATGCTTTGAAAGGGCATACTTATGTGTAACATGGTAATAAAATTGGTAAGACTGTGCCACTTCCAAGGTATCCTGAAGTGTAGCAGTTTGCACTGAAAGGTATTATCAACTATTTTCTGTCTAGTTTTAGTATGTTAGCAAGAATGTGGAACAGTCATTTCAGAAGTTAAACATTTGTGATATCCTTTTATGCATTCTTTGGAGGTAGTGGTTTTACTGGAAGTGAGACATGTTTTCATAGATACACAGAGGAAATGGGGGTTATGAAATAAAAAGGTAGTAGAGCCATTACAGTTAATAAGATAAGCTGCTTGGCATACGACATCTGACATTTTTGTTTCAGTTTTTGATTTCTCCATTGGTGGAGTGGGTGAAATGCAGTATACAGCACACACATTCCTTCTCACTTATCACATCAGTGCTGCCGGCATGGTGATGAAGCTGCCTGAAATATTGAGACTTGCTTGCCTGCAGCAAGCAGGTGAACAGTGTAGCTAATTTTATATTTTAATGAAAGTAGTATTTTAAATATTTTCTGTTTATTTTGAAAGAGAAATGCATATGAAGTCTCAACCAGGGATCATTGTCTGAAACTTTCACCAGGCAAAATAATCTTTCTACATGGTCTTTACTTCCGTCAGATTAATTGGTTATGGTGCAAATTAAGATGCAAGAAAGCAGAAAACAAATAAAAGCAGGGCCTCTGTTCAAGGTTGCACACTGTATCTTGATACCAGAAAGCCTCTAGTATTGTAAAGTAGTAGAGTATCAAGGTGCTCTTGTTTTCAAAACAGTACAGACACAGGGAGGTGTGGAAAGTGATAGTAACCTATCCTTCAACTGTAAGACTGACCTGCAGGTACTTAATCAGCCCGGCTCATAAAACTTTCCCAGGCCACCTTAGCCCTTCTTTAACCACAATTGCACAGTGCCTAAAGACCCAGCTCCGGATCACTTCAGCCATATAAGCAGTCAGCAGCTCTGAAAGTGGCTTTAGGCTTTTGTGTTATTTTTAAGTTTTAATGGGTGTTTTCCTTTATTTTTTGTATCTGAGTGCATCTTCTAGAGCTACATTCGAGGTCAGTCATGATTGCTTCAAAAATAATCACTGTTCTCTTACTTGTGATTAGAATCCATCCTCCCTGGTTCCCCTACTTTCCTTGGCACCATGTTTTCTAATGTAAAGTCAGACTGTCAGAAAAAACGTACACCAATTATAAACACTGGTTCTTTGCTGACAGTCTTCCCTAGCTTCTTTCAGGTCCTGTTTCCTGTTCACCAGCCGGAATGTTCAAAAAGGGGTATCTACTGTTCATAGGTAAATCAGATTCAAACATGCTTTTTGAGGAGTAATGATGAGTCAAGGGGAGTATTTGGGATAGATAGAGGGCTTGAGGTGAAGGTATAATCATGTGCCTCTTGCATAAGTAATATGCATAGGAGTGTTGTCTTTCATACAGACATGATCCAGATTTCACATTTGTCTATAATGCAGATTTTTGGGACTAGAAAGATGTGCTTTCCAACTTGAGATAAATTGCATTTGCATGGTTATGTCCCTTTGTACTTTCATATTTGTATACAATTTCATTGAAACATTTGGATTTAACTGCTCTTCTTTCTGTTAGCTGTTGTCAAAGTTGATGTGAAACTGTTGCTTGTATGTGGTATAACAGAGCTGATGAGCTGTAGGTGAACTTTGCTCAATGAAGTTATTGATTTTTTTTTTTTTTTTTATTGGATCTTCATCTTCTGAATTACTTAACTGTGTTCTTTGGTTAGTTGTAAACTTGATATTTTTAAGGAGTGGAAAAAACTGTGATTTGTATTCATTTGTTTAATGAAATAAATACATATCTACTTAAAATTACTTCCCCCCACCAAGGTTTGAGAAGCGCATCTACATACCGCTCCCGGAGGCAGCTGCTCGTAGTACGATGTTTAAATTGCATCTTGGGGCAACACCACACAGCCTTACAGAAAAAGACTTCCGGGATCTAGGACAAAAAACAGAAGGGTATTCTGGAGCAGATATAAGCATTATTGTGAGGGACGCATTGATGCAACCTGTCAGGAAAGTTCAGTCAGCTACTCACTTTAAAAAGGTAATAGAAATTGTGTGCTTATTATTCATTATCTGTGTGCTTGAATTATGAACTCTCAGACTAGTTTTCTCCTAAGGAACTGTTAACATAAAAGGGACCTTTCATTAATGAAGCTAAGATATCAGGTATGGGAGTGGTTTATTGTGCAGTAAAACAGTGTATTGGCATACATGTTAACATTCGCATCCCTTCCCCCATCAGTGTGACGTTCAAGCTGGTCCTGCCCTACTTAGTAGCTGCCGTAATAATATAACCCTTATGTACCTTAAATAAAATTAATGATGTGGTACCTATTATTAACCAGATTGTCTGTGTTTTATCCAAGACAATATACTACACGGTTGGAAATGTATAAACCTTAGACCCTTTGGCAATCTAAAAATATATATAAATATATACATATACATTTTGCATGCAGAAAATCCATTTTGCAAACCATATTCTGTTTCCATAACCTATTGTTAACAAAGATTGCTTTCGTCGTCCTAGAATTTGTGTGCAAGAAACTATCTACAAAAAAAAATATTGTATAATTAGTATTATTAAAAAATCTTTGCAAATAAAGTAGAAAAAAGAAGAAAAAGTGTGATGATAGAAACAAAATGCATACTTCTATTAAAAATTATTTACCACAGTATTTAAAACCAACTGCAAGAATAAAATAAAATTAATCATGTAAACAATGTGGCATTTTTCTAAGTTGTAATGCACTTAAGTGAACAGTAATAGTTTAGTCCAGGGTTCCTGAATGAGTTTAGCTTTAATTGCCACATTAGTTGATGTTTTTCCAGCATATTCAGGATGTCTCCTTCAAGATCACCCATGTCTATGCAATCCAGTATCTTGAACTTAAAACTTGTGTGTCTTTTATGCAGAGCAAGGTGTTTGGCTAGTGCATTGTTTTTACATCTAGAGCAGATTTCTGCCATATGACATGAAATCATATGCTTAAGTGTCTTTACAGTCTTGCCCACATAAAATATATCACATTCATTGCACTTTGCCCTGTAAATTACTTTTGTAGTGTTACAGTCGCCTCCTGCATTGAACCATGTCAAGCTGCCAATTTGTATTTTATGCAGATGTTCATTCTAGCATTCACTGCTGCAGTTCTCACTTTTAGGATAGCCTGCAGCTAGTCAGTCTTTGCCAGAACTGTTTCTTCTCCGATGGCTCTGGACAATGTCCCCCTTTCAACATAAAGCCATCAGTAATATAAAGGATGCTTGGCTGACCCCTTCTTCAGATCTTTCTTGACATTCAGTTTGTGTTGGTCATAAGCATCTCAGCAGTGCTTATAATCTGTTGGTCAGCCTTCCTCCAGGGACAGATAAGTACCCCATAGAGGATTTCATTCTTGCCATGGTTATCTGTTAATACTTTAGCTAGTGCCTGATTTAAAGTCAAGCTCAGAATAGTTATTTGCTACAGTAAATAATTGTTTTGCGTATTGTGAACAGATACCACAAAAGGACTTCCACAATAAGTGCACTTTGGGCTGAGGCAAAAAGAGACAGTGGGCTTCACTCAGCACTGTGCATCATTTACAGAAGTGCAGCACAGCTAGGGTGTGGAAAAGAGGGTAGCCACCATGGGTGCAAGGTGTTAGATGCCATGGTCATTGGATCCGTTTAATTTTTTTGCTACTCCTTGTGAGGAAAGGAGTGCCATATTGGAGAATGGATCTTTTTTGTTCACACACTGAGCATATAAGGGTGTACTGTAGAGCTTAGGACCTGGCATTGCTCCTTAGGAGAGGAGAGAAGTGCCTAGATTGGAGAACACACACCTTTTCCCCCTTCAACTTAGCTTTGAGGGGCGCTGCACAGGGCACCGAATGAGCCAGCTGCAGCTCTGATAATTCACTCCCAACGGCTGTCCAGCATTCTCAAGTGTCTCTACTGGAATTTGCTCCCCAAAAAAAGGGGCAGAAACCTGGTTTGGGGCCAACATAGCATCATCCAAGGCCTCTTGGAGCCTTCATCCAAAGATAAAAAAACACATGGAGAAAAGGGTGAAACATACAATAGAAGGCATAACCAGTGACTCCTGGTTTCTAAGGTCCAGTGATTCTGCAGGAGGTGAGGTGCTTTTGTAGCCCCCAACTGCAGAACCCATTTTGGTAGAGGCCTGTGGCACAACCACTTTACAGAAACCCTTTCAGTTTCTGGCGCCCTGCCAGAATGAAACTTCTGATGTCTTTTTGACAACCAGAGACCCTTCATCATTCAAGACCTCTATCTTGATTGTGGAAGGGGAAGGCAGAATCCCCAGGACATTCATACATGAGGAAGTTCCTGGTAACCAAATTGAGGTTTCGGTCCCCCACATGCAACCTGAGGCCTCAAAGGTAACCATGTCCAAATGTAATAAGACAGAAGGCACTGAAAGCTAGGCAGGTCCGGACCAGATGTTCTTTGTGTTTCACTGTTGCAGTCGTCACATTTGGGTTATCCGTGCGAGGGTAGCCCTTGGCCGGCCAGAATACCAGAGACTTAGTATTTCTGCGTTGGTTGCTGTCGCTTGAACACTGACGTCAGGCCATCAGTAGTGTAAAGCAAAGCAGCCGACGCCATTACATCAGTCTTTCTTGCCATGGAGCCCGAAGCAGAAGCAGTTTGCACAAGTGCCGGTCGGCCACTACCTGAGTTTCGTCAACCTAATTGAAGCTGAAGTCTTCTAAAGCTAAGTACCCTGTTGGGGATCCTTTTTTCTTGCATTAACCGATGTCAGAAAAAGTCAATTGTCTCGCCTGTGGAAAACAAATACCACACCGAGACTTCCACTCTTACTGCATCATTTGTTTAGGCCCAGACCATGATGTCCCTTGTTGTCGCTTCTGTCCTTTTTCAATGCCAGAACTATCCATAGTCGGGCCTTTATTGTAGCCAGATATTTTCACTTACAGTCCTCAAACTCTGATATGACTTCGGTAAGTCATCCAACAGCAGAGTCTCTGAAAAAATGTAAAGATAAAGACAGAGACAGACTGCACAGGTCCAAACCGTTAAGCTGGTCGACAGTTTTCCAGTACTCAGTGAGGTGCTTTTGCAGCCCCTGATGCCCGCTTCTGTTGATTCGCAGGTCGCTACCAAGACCCTTTTGGAGTCCAGTATGCTGCAGAATTCTTCTTTGACTAAGGATCCTGCAGTTGTCTGAACCTTGGATAGGTCCAGAGCCGCTGAGCAGGCACCGTCTTCCGAGGAAGTCCTTCGCACTACTGAATCTCGACACAAGCCGATGTCTTCTTTCCCGACTACTATTCTTTCCAAGACTACAGAGTTTCTTAGTCCAAGGGTACAAACCACACCCAAGAAACCGATGATACACTCTCAGGCACCTGCTACCTTGCCTCCGTCTCAAATGCTCAAAATGGTGGAAGGCCTTATCATGCTAATTGTGGGGGAAGCCACGCTACCTCCTCTAAAAGAAAAAGAGGTCTGTCCCCTGTAGTTTGTCTGAACAGAGACAGATGAATCTGATGCATCTGAATATGAAGACATGCAACCCCTCTCCTCTGATGCAGAGGATTCCATTCCTTCAGCCTCTCCCCCAGAGGATTTTGTCATTTGGGGAAACCCTGCATACCTTAAGGGAGAATTTCCAATGGGAGAGTCAGGACTAGGTTTTCAGGAAAAGGTTTTCTTTGTTATTATGGAGACTCGTGTAGGAGAGACCAAATCCACACAGTTTTCATACCATGCTTTGGGGTCCGAGGTGGGTGAATTTCGAAAACTAGCGGGACAGCTCACCCAACTTATTGAGCTCTTAACACCTTTAAGCCAAGGGCCTTTGTCTTTTGTGACTGGCAAAGGAATATCATCTTTATCGGACTCTGGTAAGAGTCATGGTCTACCCCCTGCCTCAGACAACAATGGTATCGCCTAAGATTCCGGTATTGGCGTTCCAAGCACCTCTTATAACTTTCAGCAAACACCGAATATTTTACGTTCCCCAAACACGGCAGCAGAAAATATACCTATGAGGAGAAACATTACAGAGAATTTACCACCTTCTTCCTTTCAGGAGTGGTTACAGGCGAAACCAAAGTTTAATATTCACAAATGAGTTCTGGCACCAAAGGACACTAATTATACCTATACCGAGACTGTTGATCTTTTACGGACAGCAATGTACAGGTACAAAAGTTTGCACCTAGATAATATGTATTTAAACGAGTGCCTTAAGAAACGTATATTGCCTAAAGGGTTACGGACTTTCCAGTATCCTAACAATGTCAGCGCTGGCAGTGAATTTCATCAAGACCTTGTGAAAACTTTTGATAACTGTGGCCTGGAAATAGTTCAGGCCATAGTTAAGAATAATGATAAAGAAATATGTAAGCTCCACGAGGACATTGAAAAATACAATAATTTCATTGTTAATGATTTGATGTTCACTGTAGAGCAGGAAAAGAAAAAAATATCATGACATTAGGGTCTATATAGATAAAAAATGTGAAGAAATCATTGCAAGAAAACATAAAAAGTTACACCGAGATATTAAGGAATACGAATTGGGTCAGCAATATCCAGCACCCCCCCTATGCGATTTCAATATAATCAAGAAGGGGGAGGAAAGTATATGTCACACATTGGTAACTTTTCCAAGGAAGAAAATAATAACAGGGAGGGGGGGTCCAATGGTGGATGAGCAAATGGGAGTGTGGGGGTCCAATGGTGGATGAGCAAATGGTAGAAAAGGAACTTCTACCTAGGCGTTCAGAAAGGATTCGGAACCAATGGAACAGTCAAGGTTGCAACCATTTTCACCAGGGTACTTACCCCCCCCCCCACAGGGGGGGTGGGTTACAACAAAAACAGGAATCAGAGGTGGTAACCATTGAAACTCCTATGGTTACCGAACATCAGGGGGATGATTATGTGATTACAAGCCAAGCTGGCTTTCACATTTACAATTATAGTGATCTCCACATTACTGAAACATATTTTAATTTGTTCACTAAGGGTTTCAAGTACATACCCAAAAAAAACAGCGACATCACTAGGGTTATTATAGATTTAAAAATTTTCATCAGAAAATTAAATCTAGAGAATCTATTTGGGAGTACTACTCTTAATATCAACAGTAGTACACCCCAAAAGTCTAGCATTTTTAAAGCCCCTATACACCCACAGCTGAAAAACTTGGAATCAAGAATTGAAAGGAGGATTAGACAAGTAAATATACATTACACTTACATTCCCAACCTTGAAACAGCTGAATTAGATTTACTCACTAAACTTAGTCATAATCCCAATATATGGGTTATGGAACCAGATAAGGGTGGGGGTATAGTCCTTATGGACAAAATAGTATACGAAGGGAAAATGAATGGTATTTTACACAATGAATCCAGATACAGGCCAGTTTCTATCAATGAGATTAATATATCATACAAAAAGATAGATTTGACTATTAAAGATCTATTTGACCAAGGAGTTATTGATTGTAGTATTTATTCGTATCTTGAGAATAAAACCCCCAGGGTACCCTCTATATTTGGGATACCCAAGGTACACAAAGATGTCCAGGATCCCCCACTTAGGCCTATTGTCGCTGCACAGGGTTCCAAGATATCTCCTTTATCTAAATTTTTGGACTGGAAACTTAAGCATCTGTGGGGTAAAGAACATCATTTACTCAAAGATTCTTGGGAATTTTGGGGTAAAATTACCCCTGAATTATATTCCCCTGATTTAACCTTCCTCACGTAGATGTAGTGGATCTTTTTTCTGTGATTCCACACGACAAGGGCTTAACTTGGTTAGAGGAAGCCCTGAGAAAAAATCCAGGGGCAAGTGAAAATGACATTTTTTTGGTGATGGAATTGGCTTTAAATAATAATTTTTTGTATTTTACAGGGGAATATTTTAAACAAATTTCTGGTGTTGCCATGGAGGCTAATTGTGCCCCCACCTATGCAGATATAGTTATATCTGTTTGGGAAAGTAAATATGTTTTTAACAGTGTATATAGTAAACAATGGACTTTTTATTCACGATTTTTGGATGACATTTGCATTTTTTGGACAGGTACCACTAGTATGCTGAAGGATTTTATTAAATATTTAAACTCCAGTATGGATTTTTTGAATTTTACGTATCAAGCCTCCAACGGTAAGGTTAACTACCTGGATGTGACTTTGAGAGTTGAAGATGAACGTTTCAAATCTACTATATACAGGAAACCTACTTTTTCTAACAGTTACATCAGGTTTACTAGTTCTCATCCAAGATATCAAAAGAAGGGCATAGTCAAGGGACAGTTTGTCAGAGCATCACATATGACATCTGACAACCTTGACTATGCCCAGGAATGTTCAATGTTAACTAAGTTGTTTTTGGAGAGGGAATACCCTTTAGAGTTTATTGAAAGTATCAGTAAAGAAGTCAAGGATGGCAGGGAAACTATATACATGCCCATCCTTGGCACAGGCAATGTGCCAAAATTTTCTGTTGCTAGTGAAGTTCAAGATCTTAATGAAGGTTACAAAACAGTATTTGTCACTGATTATAGTGCCAATTCTGGTGTTATCAAAAGAATAGTTGAAGAAGAATGGGGTTATTTTTGTGACATTACATACCTTACTAATTTAAAAGGGAAAACCATGAGAAGAGTTTTCCGTAAGGGGAGAAACATTAAAAGTATATTGGAACAAGAGATGGGGACCAAGGCATTTTCCAATCAACGAAGAGGCACATACAGATGTGGGGCTTGTGTACAATGTAAACATATAGCACATACAGATAAAATTTATATTCCAGCCAGAAACAGATGGATTACTGCATCCAATTATTCCAATTGTAATAGCCAAGGGCTAATTTATTTAAGTATGTTCCAGGTTTGTCAGGGGTTTTATGTAGGAAAAACGGAGACACACCTGAAGCGCAGGATATATGAACATTTATATGAACTACAAAAACATAATCCTAGCAATGCTTTATATCGACATACCCTGACAAGCCAACAAGCCAAATTTGTATTTTTCGTACTTGACACAGTATAGGGACAACAGAGGGGTCCATGGGAGACCAGATTAGAATACCGGGAAACCTACTGGCAGGTGTTGCTGCAAGCTAACAGATCACCTGGTATGAATGACCATATATCCATTGCACTGTTTATTGAAGGCTGCTAAATTGTAAATTTAATTTTATGTATGCATAATCAAATGTAATATATGGTTGTAACATTTTTTTAAAAAACTTTTTATACTTGTACAATTTTTTATCATTAAGCGAAGACGAATATTCAATTTATACATATTACTTATGTATGATTTTTTATATAATATTCATCATGTACTTTTTAAATATTTATACAATATGTTAGTAGTCAAGAATTTAACCCAGTATACACATGGGTCTCAGTTTTTTAGACTTTAAGGATCTGATATCTTGATTCTAGGTATTTCAGAACGTTTGCCTTTAAAAATTAATTAGAGGGTTCTTAATTGATGAAATTAAATACTATAAATACTATGCTTGTGTAATGAATTTTATATCTGAAGAAGTCGGGGAATTACGCTGACGAAAACGTATCAGTTTTTATTGACGTTAATAAAACTACTGTGGTTGTGGACTCTCTACTATCTGATTTTGGTTTTGTTGAGAGTCAGGACTACCTTCAGTCTAAAAAGAGACTCGTAATTCCTAGATCTTCCACAACATAGGCCCTTAGCCATCCCCTCAGTCCTGGATGTTTTCCTGAAATCCAGCTCAACTCCTGATGCCTTTCCTCCTGCTCTCAGAAAACCAGACAGATACTACAGAGTCCCTGACTTGCACAAATATCTTTTTAGAAATTCTACAGCTGACCCTGAGGTCATTTCTCAAAGGCCAAAAGGGATTAAAGCAACCTCTGCTAAGAATCCCACCCCCCTCAAACAGGGATTCCTGAGCACGGGACAGATGGGGTAAAAAAGTATACACCTCATCTTCTCTTGCTATCAGGACTCTAAATTGTCAATTCCATATGCTAAAATATCAGCAACATACCCTGGAACTCCTAAAACAAAAAATGTCTTCCTTTCCTGCTTGGACAGAATCTAAAGATTTACAAGAGTTAATGCATTCTGCAAGTCAAGTTACTAAACACTCCTTGCACAGTGGTTTTGACACCCTAGAAGCTTCTTGCAGGGCAGCACTCACTGGATCTGTAATTAGAAGGCATGCATGTCTAAAAGAACAGCCCCTGGCAGACCATGTAAAATCTAAATTGTTGGATGCCCCCTTGCACAAAGATACCTTATTTGGCACTAAGGCAGAAGAGATCTTAAAAAAGGTGGAAGAAAAAGCAAAATCTGTGCAAACGGTTAAGGATTTCTTGCAGGTCCAGCAGGCATTGCCCATCCAAACACTGGTCCTTTCCAGCTCCCAGTAAACAGGCCCAGCAGAGGCCCCAGGGAAGCAGACCCAGGGAATGCATAGATCTAAGCAGTAGACTACCTCCACTTCAAAACCAGGGAGTTCTAAGCCACCCCTTATGGTAAGAACTCACAATGACTCACCTCCTGCACCCCCTTCCTCTGCCCACCTTCACTTACCCCTAGGAAGAAAACTCTCCTTTCACTCAGGCACCTGGACCACCATTATCAAGGACCATTGGGTTCTGAAAATTGTGTCTGAGAGATACAAATTTTCCTTCCACACCCTTCCAACCCCAAAAGGGTTCCCAGATCTACCACCAAATCATTGGGCAGAGGCTCTAAAGCAAATCCTTTCCCTGCTCTCTATGAGGGCAGTAGAGCATGTTCTTGTAGAACAGATAGGCCAAAGTTTCTACTTCAGACTATTTCTGGTGCCCAAAAAAGAGGGAAATTGGCGCCCTAGCCTCAATCTAACTATTCTAAACACCTTCCTGGTGATCTAAAGATTCAAAATGCTCACCCTCCAGCTGCTGCTACCCATGCTCTCCAAGTGCACTTGACAAGCCACCCTAGATCTAAAAGAGGCCTACCTCCAAATTTCTATCAGGGAATCATGCAGGAAATATCTCCGCTTCAGGGCAGGATCTCAACACTTTCAGTTCTCTGTGCTTCCCTTTGGCTTATCTACTGCTCCCAGAGTTTTCACAAAATGTCTGGCTCCAGCTATTGCCTTCTGCAGACAAATATTCAGATTTACCCTTACTTAGACTGCCTTATTCAGGCAGACAGCCAGGAAAAGCTGCTCAAGCCACCTGGCCTTTGTAAAGACTTTTTTAACCTCCCTAGGGTACAAAATCAACGAAAAGAAATCCAAACAGGTGCCCGCCCAAAGGATAATCTTCCTGGGAGCAAGTCTGGACACAGCATCCCAGATGGCATTCCTTACTCCAGAGAAACAAATTTTCCTGACTAGCTACTTCTCTCAACTAGCCCCCAGGCCCCAACTAACTGCAAGGAAGATCCTACAAGCTCTGGAGTTCATGGTATCTTGCATACTACTCATTCCATATGCCACACTGCATATGAAGAAACTTCAATGGTACCTAAAGAGCCTTTGGTGCCAACACTGTCAAGACCTGGAAAATCTTCTACCTCTAATTCCTTGCCTCAGAAACAATTTCTTTGGTGGGTAACAGCATGCTCCCACAACAAGGGAATGCCTTTCACCCCCCCCCCCCCGCCCAGACCCTCACCACAGACACACCAGACTACTCTTGGGGTGCATGCCTGGACGGAAGGTGCATACAGAGCCAATGGAGTCCACAGCAAATCCCTCTGCACATCAGTCAAAAAGAGGTGATGGCTGTGCAGCACGCCCTGACAGCTTTCAAGCCCATTCTCTCTCCAGGGGCTCTCCTGATCAAAACAACACCACTGTGATGTGGTACATCAGCAAACAGTGAGGGACTCACTGCTACCCTCTATGCAGGCTGGCCGTGACCCTTTTGGCATACAGCCTCTGCCATGCAACTACACCTGTTAGCACAATTCCTACCAGGGTCCCTCAACTCTCTTGACAGACCAATTAAGCAGAAATCTTCTGGACCCACATGAGTGGCAGTTCAACAGAAGTGCCTTCACCCTAGTAACTCAGAAATGGGGAACACCAAAGGTAGCCCTCTTTGCCTATTACACCAACCATCAGCTCAGCAAATTCTGCACCAGGGAGCATCACTGCAGGGCTTGGAAAGTGGATGCCCTGTCCTTCCCCCCCTGGGTCAGTCTATCGGTTTATAGCTTTCCTCCTTCCCCTCTCATCCCCAGGGTGCTGCTCAAAATAAGGGAGGAAAAACCAAGGACCTTTCTTGTAGCTCCAGACTGGCCCCAGCAGCACCGGTACCCCTTGCTGCGCAGTCTTTCCCCGCTACCCCCATGGCATCTTCTTCAGATTCCAAACCTCCTGACCCAGAGGGAAGGGGAATTCATGCATCCCCAATCAAATGGCAGCTTGGCTTATTCCCTAACCCCGAAACAATGTGCCAACCTCAGTAAACAGGTTCTGGATGTTATCCGTGAGGTCAGATGTCCTAGCACCAGAAAGTCTTATGCTGACAAATGGAAAAGGTTCTGCACCTGGATCCAGGCTGAGAGCGCCAGCACGGCACAGCCTTCCCTCCCTGTCATCAGGGGTTACATAGCTGACCTGCTACACAGTGGCCTCCTTTTTCCTCTATTAAAATTCATGCCTTTGCTATTTCTGCTCATTTTCCCACTGAGCAGCCCCTTTTCTCTCACCCTTTGATCAAACAGTTTCTCAGGGGGCTAGCCACTTGAGGCCACCCAGAAGGGTACCAACACCAGCTTGGGACCTTAACTTTGTTTTGGAAAAGCTCGCCCTGCCCCCTTTCGAACCAGCTTCTTCTGCAGAGCTAAAATTTCTTTCCTCGAAAACAGCATTCCTTCTGGCCATCACTTCAGCCAGAAGAGTCTCTGAGCTGCAAGCACTCATGGCTATGGAACCCATCATCATCTTCCATGCAGACAGGGTATCCCTCAGAACAAAACCCATTCTTCATGCCCAAAGTGGTTTCCAGTGTGGCTCGCAACCAATCCATTCATTTGCCCACCTTTTTTTCCCAATCCCCAGAACAAAGGGGAAGGATTCTTCACTCTCTAGATGTGCACAGACAGCTCATATTCTATCTAGACAGGACTAAATCCTTCAGAAAGTCTGATCAACTGCTGGTTAGCTATATTACAGGGGCAGAAGGCAAAGCCATCTCCAAACAAACCATTTCAAAATGGATAGCACACTGCATCCATTTCTGCTACAAACAGCATGGAAAGCTTCCCCAAGGGGGTCAGAACACACTCCACCACAGCAGCCTACACTTCTGCAGGTTTCCTCAGAGGAGTCCCCACCAGGGACATTCTGGAGGCTGCCACCTGGACATCTGTTCACACTTTTACCAAGGATTACCACTTGCCTCTCTTCTCCAAATCCAGGGCAGGGTTTGCCTCTGCAGTCTTGTAGGGCATCCTAGCCAGCCCCTAGTTGCATTGACTGCCTCCACCCTTTTCCTCAGCTTTGGGAATCAACCCAAATGTGATGTCTGCAACAGTGAAACATGAAGAACATAGTACAGTTGTGTACACTTACCATAAATGTAAATGTTCGAGTGTATTCACTGTTGCAGTCCTGGTTTCCCTTCCTCCCCCTTTCTTCTCTTTCTCATTACCATTTTAACTTGTGATTCTTCTTAACTTACAAGGGACATTTTGGTATTTATTTTCCACTGGTGGGGTTTCTTCCACCAGACTCTGGCCTCCTACTTGGGGGCTCCTGACAGGATAGGGCAAGAAAAACTGATGTAATGGCATTGGCTGCCATACTTTATACTACTGACTTGCCTGACCATCTGTCTTCAAGTGACAGCAAATGACGCAGAAATACTAAGTCTCTGGTATTCGGGCTGGCCGAGGACTACCTTGGCAGGGTTAACCCAAATGTGATGACTGCAACAGTGAATATACTTGAACATTCACATTTATGGTAAGTGTACACAACTGTACTTTTCCCTCTCTCTAGGCTTAGGCTTCTAAACTACAGATAAGTTTAGATCAGCTTGCCAAAACCCTCATAAATTATCTCAAATCTGAGGCCTGAGCTGGAAATTCAGTTGGTGTCTGGAGGCCATTCTAAGAGAAAGATGCATTCCCCTTGGGCACAGTGACTCCACTGATGGACTAGCTGGTGAACTGTAAAATGTGGGCAGCCTTCTGTCAGTTCAGATCTTGGACTCACAGTGTAGACCTTATCCTCTGCCACCCCACTGAGGACTTTTCCTTTGGAGGTACTCTTCATAGAATGAGAGAGACTTTACATTGGAATTCTGTAGAGTATTCTGAAGGCCAGCAGTGTATAGTTCCATTATGAGTTGCCCCAAACCTAGGCCACTAACTGTCCCTCCACTGCTAGAGGTCTTGAATTATGTGCTTCTTAATGCATCCATGGAATCTGACACACTCTCCCTGCTGTTCCCAGGAAACCTGACTTGTTTTATACGGTCACACATTCCCATGAGTAGTTGTACTTAAACTTTTAACAGATCCAGATGTAGTCTCCACATCCAGCAGAAGAGCAGTTTTGGCTTCTACAAGGAATCATATCCCAAATGACAGGGAAAATGGGTAATGTTGATTGGTCTGGTGAAAGTGTGCATAGTTGCTACATTGTCATTCATGGCTTTAAAATGTCAGTCCTTCATACTTTCTTATAAATGGACCCTGTTTGGGTCCAAATCCAGCTCTAGACAAGTGTAGTACCTCCGTGTTCAGTCCTGGGACCGCTCTTGTTTGGCATCTACTTCTCTGAAGTACAGGCCAACACTAAGGGACTCTAGTTAACAAAGTTTGCAGATGACTGCAAACTGGGAGCCATTATTGAATCCCCAAATTATGTGGATACTCTACAAAAGGGCCTTACAAAAATATATGCTTGGTGCCAGAGCCATGGGCTCAAGCTCAATGCCAAGAAATGTTTAGTTATCCAATTTGGGAAAAAACGTGTACCCGTGAATTACCACATAGGTGGCAGTACACTAAACACCGAAAGTGTGATGAGTCTTAGGGACATAGGTGGACAGTGGTCTCACCTTCGATAACCACATCGCCACAACAGTCAGCAAATCCTTCTATGTGGCACACCTTATCACTAAGGGCTTTTCATCCAGAAAAAAGGAGGTCATTGTCCCACTGTACTCCTACCTTAGACCCATTATAGAATACAATGCCCTTTTTGGTATGTACCTCTCAAGACATCTGCAACACCTGGAAAGGCTGCAGAAATACCTCACTAAAAGAATCACAGGCCTAAAGCAGATGCCCTACCCTGACCGCCTTAAAAACTCCAGCTATACTCTGTCGCATATCGTCTACTCAGAGGTGATCTCTGCTTAACATACAAGGCCATGTCATACCCAGAGCTGTTGGACATGCTACACTTAAAGAAATCCCAATCCCTCAGAGCCCATATGCTCCAGGGATCTAAACCTTTGTCATCACAATAAACAAAACATGCTGGAGGGGTATAGGTTCCTGACCCAGAGACTCCTCAGACTCTGGAATAGACTGCCCATACATGTCAAACAGAGCGCCTCTTTGGCACTCTTCAAAAGGAACCTTGACAAGTGGATGGGAGAAAGGAAATTCACCCCGGGGATCACGTCAGTTGCCCTGCTAGACAGGGGTCCAGGGAAGTAAATAGTGTGGGAAGAAATAGCCAGGGAATTGTTATGGCTAGGCTTGTATAGGCCCTAGGACCGATAGCCTAGTACCAACCTATGAACCTGTTAAGAGTATACAAGGACCAAGGTGGGGAGGTTAAGACATCCAAAAAAGTGGTGTTGGACTTATGTGAACTGTTTACTAGATAGTCAAGCACTCTAACAAAATAAAATATACAAACAAAATGTCATTGCTGGAGCCTTCCTGTGTCCTGACAGAGTGCTCTTCAAAACTATCTGGAGATATACAGAGCTGAGTATATTTTTCTGGCACTTCAGAGTTGTGTACTGGTAGTTGTTGCTCGACTAATTTTATATCATTGCTGGCTGACTTCAGAGTTGTGCACTGTTATTTTTGCTTCACTGTATAGTTTTTCAGATCTCTGCTGAAGGTGTTCGTTTTCCCCTACCCATCCTCCCTATTCCTGTCTTGTTGTTTAAATTTGGAGGCTTTTGCAGTTGCCCACCCCCACTGGAGATTTGATCTGGGATCTAGTCCCATCTCTTTACCACATTCTACCTAATAGACTCCTGTACTTGTTTTAAGTCATTTTTAATTTAATTGCATTTTTTTAAACTGTTTGGTCTAACATTGCTACATACTCAAGTGTGCTACCTTGCACTGCATTTGAACTGTTTTTACTGCTTTTTTAACTTCTTTTCTGTATATATGTATATATATATATATATATATATATATATATATATATATGTGTGTAAAATACCTTTCCTGTAACTAGTCTAGTCCAAATTCAGATTTGCTGTATCCAGGACTGTATGTAAGCTTCTGAGCCCCCACCCCAAGCTTTTTGTGTTGGAGGGAAGCCCTCTAACTTGTCAGTGGGAGTGGTAAGCACTAGGGAACCTATCTACCACATAAGGAGTGGTTCTGGCCCAGAAAGTTGTAGATGTTAAGTTGTCTATCTCGCCTTCATTCTTGCTGTTTGGGGGATCGGAGCTGATCCTCGGCTCCGACTCGGCCATCTTCAATAGCTCGAGAGCTGTTTACTGGCTCGAGGCTACCCCTGATCCCATGATGCCTAGCGACAGCTACCCAGATCTCGTTTCCCGCTTCAGCTGCGAGGGGTGTTGTTTCTGGCTCAGGCTTGTATACTTTCAGTTTTTTGTGTAGAAATACTTTTAGACCCCTTAAAACTAATAGATAATTTACCTTTCTTAGTTTTATTCTTTGTACGTGTTGTTGGGTACTTCGTTTTTTTTCATAGTTCCTCTTTTACTTGGAACTCGTTTAGGTTAGAGACTTCTCCCCTCCCCCCTCCCTCTCTAGTATAGCCGTTTAACTTAGAGGCTCTCCTTTCCTTCTTTTTTTATCGTTTTAAAAAAAAAAGTTTTATATATGTATATATATATATATATATATATATATATATATATATATATATATATATATATATATATATATTTGTATAGTCTGGTGTTCTTTGACTAGAGTAGGACTTATTTGTCTGTTTGTGTTTCTTTTGTGGTACTTGCTTTTTGTGGTTGAGTCATGTCTAAGGAAGCTAAAGTATCTGGCTTTAAAAAGTGTGACTCATGCTGTCAGAAAATGTCTCTGACAGATGGGCACACTAGTTGTGTTTATTGTTTGGGCGCTGTTCACCTGCAGGGGCTCTTGTTCTGTTTGCCATGACTTTAGTCCAAGAGTCCTGCAGGAGCGTAAGAACAAAATGATCCTTAGGGGCCTGTTAAAATCTCAGGATTCACCGGCAAAGAGTTCGCAGCCAGTGAAATCCCCAAAATCTTCCAAACCGTCTGCTCCACCTTCGGAGCCAACTCCTGTACAGGATCTACCGAGTATGTTGGTTCCGGCTGGCACCGACAAGACAACCTCTCTGGCTCCATGGGATGTTTCGGAGCCATAAGAGGCTGAGGTCCCCTTCATTAGAGTCGCTTCATTCGGCTCCTCAGTCTCCATTATTGCAAAGTGAACGTAGCCACCATTTCTCACTCTCTTCTCGATCCTCTAAGCTGTCAGATCATGATGTGGAGAGAGTAGTAAGTAGGTTGCTTAAATCACAGGCACTAGCAAAATTATTGTCTAGCCCTTCTCAACAGGTATTGGCTCCATCCACCTCTTTTTCTGTTCCTCTTCCGACTCCATTGAGTTCGGAGCCGGAGTTCGTTGGGATTCAAGTAGTGGAACCGTCTGCTCCGATCACCATCTCCCCTTCAGCTCAGATTACCTGGATAGTTCTTTCGATTGAGGAATTTGGACAACAGGGCTCCCTCGTCAGCTCCGAGGGGGCGAGTGTCATCGGACCCTTGTCCGACCCCGTTCTCCCTCTTGGAGCATCGGCGCAGGTGAGCACAGCTCCAACATCGGCCTCGGAGCCATCCCCCTCGGCACGGGAAAAGATTCCTATTTCTTCGGAACCGGAGCTTTCTCTGCCTCGAGGCAGGGACACCTTTGAGGTCATGCGGAGTGTGCTGTCCCCCAAGACAGCTCCACTACCATCTCCTTCGGCTCCATCCCCCATAGTGTCTGTGACAACCTCTGCTCCTCCTCCATACCCCAAGCATAGGGAACTGATGCCCCAGGACACCCCATTGGGTGTTTCCTCTTCTTCCAAGGCCTCCCCTGATCACTCAGAGGAGGCCCCTCGGAAGAAGTGCAAGAGGAAGCACATTGACTCCCCTGAGTCTGTCACTTCTGATAAAGACTTAGATGAATCGGAAGAGTCCCCGAGATCCCCCTCTGAAGATGTTTCCTTTTCAGACATCCTTGAAATGCTTAGGCAGAGGGGGAACTGGACTCCCCTAACCCCTACCGAGGATGAGTCTGTATTCCTGGATGCTTTTGGTTCCCGACCTTCCACCTCCTGGGTTTCTCCTCCTTTCGACCCACTTATGTCTGTAGTGGCTCGAAAGGCTTGGTCAGCTCCAGACACAGTGGAACCAACTCCAAGGAGACCTGGTAAATTTATTACAGCCCCCCAGGATAAGCAATTCCTTTCTAAAGGTGTGCTCGTTGATGCCATGGTGGTAGCAGCAGCCACCAAAAAAGAGTTTGCAGAGACCTCTTCATCTGTTCATCCCCCTAACGAGGAGTGTAGGACGATGGACAGGTACGGAAAGCAAATGTTTGCTTCAGCGGCCTTCTCCATGAGGTCCTTGAACTATCTATGTCATTTTACTCACCTTCAAAGGGATCTCCTTAAAGAGCTTGGAGATGCCCTTCAAGATCCTACAGCTGAGGGAGTACAAGCCAAAGTAGCTTCCCAGCTAGCGACTCTTAATTCTGTAGTTAACTCCTCCATGAGGCTCATTTCCTATGCAGCCGATGGAGTGAGTAGAGCCGTGGGCACGGGTGTGGCCCTCAGGAGGCATGCTTGCATGCGGCTTTGTCACTTTGTGGAACCCTTTCGAGCGTCCTTTACCAATACCCCCTTTGATGGCTCCTTTCTCTTTGGGCCGCAGGTGAAAGACATGTTGACTAGGTGTGAGCAAGAAGGCAAGACTCTCTCTGCCGTGGGAGTCTGTTTTTCCACTCCCTCTAGACCTTACCCCAAGGGTCAAAAGAGTGGGAAGATGTGGTTCTGCAAATGTCAGGGAGCCTTGCCTGATGCATGTAGTGATTTTTCCTCCAGAGGCAGAGGGGGAAACAACAATAATAGACACCGCCCTCATGGCAGAGGGGGTCCGCAGAACCAGGGCAACAGGGAATCCTTCTCTGACCAGCCCTTTCAGCATCCCTGAAGGGTTGCCCGGCTGCTCACCTCTAGAGGCAGTCAGGGGAAGACTTTCGCTGTACCCAAAAGCCTGGCAAAATTTAACAAGAGAATCAAATAAAATCACATGCCTCAGCCAGCCTATCATCCTAATTACTAATTAAACTTTAAAGGAAAAGCAGTTCTAATATATACAAATCACATTTCTAGGACTTTACATTCGCCATTAGCACATGTTATTAAAACATAACACACATTTTTTTTAAAAATAATTAAAACTACCTCATATTAAATATTCTCTTTGTTTTTTTACTAAAATTGGCTTTAAACTAATTGCATTATTAAGGCCAGGTTACACATCTGCCTGAAGTCTAGCAATCCATTCATATTCCTGTAGTTTAAGTACGTTATACATATCACCCTCTAACACCCATATCCACTGTACATACACCCCTAAATTTAAATTTATGTGCTTCATCATTATCCAAAATATGTTTACTTAGTACATTAGTTAAAACCTTTCTTCTTATTTCCGATTTATGCTCTATTATTCGCTCTCTTAATTTCCTAGTAGTTTTACCTACATAAAACGATGTGCATGCTGTGCACGTAGCCAAATACACTACCTGGGTTGTGTTACAGTTTGTGGAGGTTTTTAGGGTGAATAATTCTTTAGTTATTGGATGCATGAATGTGTCTCCACTATCATATAAATCATTGCAGCAAGTACAGTTAAAACATTTCTTTGTTCCCATTTTGCATTGTGGTGGTATTTTTCTTTCTTTAAAATCTTTATAGCACATCTTCTGTTTTAAAGTTTCAGAATTCCTATATGCATACTGCGGTTTCTCTCCTACTGTTAACTTTATTTCCGGCATGGCCATCATAATGGGCTAATTTCTCTCCACTATATTGCATACACAATTCATGTTAAGGTTAAATGTGGTCAGGTACCTTACTACTTTTTCTTTTCGATTTAATGTTTCACAGTGTTCTATCTTTTCACTAAAAGCAGGCTTATATTTATCTACTCTACCTAGCAGCACTTCCTCATACACATCATTTATAATTAGTCTTGGATAGCCATTCCTTTCAAACTCTTGTATCATCCCCCTAACTTGTGCTTTAAAATTATCATCCTCTGTATTAAGTTTACTGGCTCTTATTTGTGCTTTCATTATACCTTTGAATGTGTGTGGTGCATGCATACTATCGCTACCAATATACCTAGAAGCATCAACCTCCTTCTTATGTATTGTAGATTCTAATTTATTCCCATTTTTATATAAGTGAACATCCAAAAACGTTATACTTTCATCTGATGTCACCATCTTAAATTTTAAGAATTCTGTAGAACCATTAAAGTATGCTATATAGTTATTCAATTCTATTGTGGTGCCGCCCCATATTAAAAAACAATCATCTATAAACCTCCTATAAAATTTAACTTTGGTATTCAAATTATTCAAATCACTGAGTATAGTACATTTCTCCCATTCATAAAGTACCAAGTTGGCATAGGTGTTAGCTACTGGAGTGCCCATTGCTACTCCAGTCAACTGCAGATATGGTACTTTGTCAAAAATAAAAATATTCTTTGTTAGCACTATTTCCAAAAGAATACAAATATTCTCTATTTCTCTACTCTGCATATTAATCTCAACATTTAAAAAATCACGTATAGCATTCAATCCATGCTCATTTGGGATGACTGTAAAAAGTGATGTAATGTCCAAAGACACAAAAATAAAATTTTCACCTGTACTATTTGAATGCCAGTTATATAAATCTCGTAAAAAGCTGTTGGTATCTTTTAACACAGTAGGGCATTTATTCAAATATTTACCTAGTACTGTTTGCAAATATTTTGAAATTGGTTTGGTTATCCAGCCACCCCCTGTGACAATCTGTCTCAGTGGTGGATCCTCTAAGCTTTTATGTATCTTCGGAATACCATATATTTGTGGTATTCTAGGGCATGGCACACATAAATAATTAAATAAATCAATGCTTATATCATTATTCAATTGCAGTTCATAAATTATCATATTCACATCCGCAATGCATCTTTTAACCTCACTAAAGGATATTTCTTTAAAAGTCAATACATCATCTAAAATATTTTTAAAACTCATCATACAAGTCTCCCTATTCAATATTACCACTGCTCCTCCTTTATCCACTTGTTTTATTACTAACTTGTCATTTTATTGCAACTCTCTCAATGCTTCATGTTCAAAATGTGTCAAATTGTAAGCCTTTTTTTTACTTCTTTTGCTATAATAGATTCTTAATTCTTTTTCAACAATATCAGAAAAAGCAGTTAGTATTGGACACACTAATGGTGAAAAAATGCTTGTTTTTTTGCATACAAATGGTTGTGAAAATACTTCTTTAAAAATTAGTTTCAAACTAACGTTCCTCAAACAGTTTCAAGTCCGTTATTGCTTGTACTATATTGTCTGTTGCATTTGGGATAAATTTCAACCCTTTGCTTAAAAGGTCTATCTGTGCATCAGTTAATGTTACAACCGAAAGATTAACGGTACCTTTTGTCATTTGCATCAACGCCGGGTCACTTTGTTGCATCCACTGGGCTGTTCTTCCTCTTCACCCCTGCATTCACTTGTTGAGTTTGTCATTGTAGTGGTAAATCCTTCAGTGTAGACTTTTGTTGCATCGATATCTTCTCCGCCTGTTTCAGCTGAAAAGGGGAAAAATAAGTAATTTCCGTTTGCAATAAACAAAAGAAGCTGGAAACAGCGCACTCTAACCGCACTTTAATCAGGAAACAAAATAAATCCAAAAGTTGATCACACAGTCAAAAGTCAGTAAACGCTTTAAAATCCAATACATGCGTTTTCGTCAGCCTAAAGCTTCGACTTCATCAGACAAACCCAATTAAGTGATTCACATTTATATAATAAAATTCAAATGTAAAAAACCAATGAAAAACAAAGCATCCTATTTAAGCCAATAGTAATAATGACAACCTAAAGAGCTCATTATAATAAAAATCCTTAATTACTAAAAAATGCCAAAAAATATGTAAAAAATTTTCTATTAACATAGTTCTGATATGTAAAAGCTTTTTTTAAAAATTTTGTTAAAAACATGTTATAATTAATTTGATTTCTAAAACCAACATAATTAATTGAAGCTGTTTTTTTTTAAAACCTGTTTGTTATGTTGATGTAAATGCTGAATTGAGTTTATACATAGGAAAGAAAAACGGACAACAGTGCCATCTACTGTTCTTTAAGAGTAATTTGATGAATTTCATACTTTAATTGATCTCAATTTTAGAGCTGGGACTATTGAAATACATTCATTTAGACCTGGTTGTTTATTGGCTTCTAATAGTATTTGCCAATAAAGTTCCCTGTATTCAAGCCATTCTTCCCAGGGACCTCCTCTTATTTCTTTTTTCACTTGTTCTAAAACAAAAAAGGTAAACTTAGCCTCCTTGCAGGTCTTAGTGTGTTTGAACAATGCATTGGTGTCCTTTGCTTTTTGTATTTCGTATAAATGTTCGTAAATTCTCCTCTTCAATACTCTTTCTGTTTTCCCAACATAAAACGAACTGCATCTTGAACACGTTGCGAGGTAGACCACTCCCTGGGAGTCACAGTTGAATAGACCTGTACTGTATATATTAATGTCCCTGGCTTCAAGAAAAATTTCTCTTTTGTTAGAAATATAAGGACATTGTTTACAGTGCCCACAATGAAATGTTCCATGTGAGATGTTACTGGAGCGTGTCCTCTCTAGATGGTAATAAAATTCTTTTGTTTGATTGTTTTCTAAGACTTTTTTTATGCTACGTGCATTCTTGTATACCATTTTTGGTACTTTTCCTTTTATGTTTGGTATGTCCGTGAATGAGATGAATTTTTCCCACTCTGTTAGAATCATT
Source organism: Protopterus annectens (assembly GCF_019279795.1). NCBI lineage: Eukaryota > Metazoa > Chordata > Ceratodontiformes > Protopteridae > Protopterus > Protopterus annectens. Next base: position 927,329,608 of record NC_056731.1, read on the forward strand.
CTTTTTATCTTGGAATTGAAACCATTGAATTCCAAGACAAGTGCTGATTGATAGTCAGAATCAGCTGGAGTATGGCTCGTATTTTTGTTTAACCGACCATCTATGATTTGTTCACTTGTAACTAGGTCATTGTTGTTAGTTAAACATCCCTTAATAGGTTTAAATTTTGTCTGTCTATGTTGTTCCACTTCTGTTCTAATGTCTTTTATAAACTCCAGTGGGTATCCTCTGGCAAGGAACATAGCTTCTAGAGTATTGCATTCTACATAAAAGTCTTCGTCCTTGCTTGTCATTCGGCAACCTCTAACGAATTGTCCTTTGACAATATTTTTCTTGCAATGGGGCGGGTGTGCACTGTGGAAATGCAGGAAGGAGTTGCAGAAGGTGTTTTTCCGGAATATTTTGGTTTCGAAGTCTTTGGAATTATTGTTCTTTTGGACCTCTACATCCAAATATTGTAGTCTGTCATCCGAACTAGAGTGTGTGAATCTCAAATATGAGGTAGTGTTGTTGATATACTCCAAAAATAAGGATAATTTTTCACTACCCCCTGTCCAAAAAATGACGATGTCGTCAAGAAAACGTCGATATAAGGACCAGTATTGTTGAAATTCTGAGTTCAAAATATAATTCAATTCCCAACCTGCTAGAACAATATTGGCATAAGTGGGTGCACACGCCGCCCCCATTGCTACCCCTTTTATTTGTTGGTAAAATTCTCCGTTAAATGTTAGAAAGTTGTACTTCAAAATATCGTCCATAAGTCCCACTAAGGCAACCTTTTCTGTGTGTGTTAAAGTGTTGTCCATAAAAATCATGTCCTCAAACATACTCATCCCTTCATTGTGTGGGATACATGTAAAAAGATCTACCACATCTATGGTAACAAAAATCAAATTCTCAGAAAAGAGAGTTGATGTGATGTTTCTGAGTAGATCCCATGAATCCTTTAATATATGTCCGTAATTGTTACAAATGTGTTTGATCTTATTGTCCACAAATTTAGCCATAGGAAGCGTCTTTGAACAGTCGGCCGACACAATCGGTCTCAATGGTGGGTCACTGACGTTTTTATGGACCTTCGGAATGCCGAATATTATTGGAATCTTTGGTTTAGGCACTGATAAAAATTTGTACGTATTGTTGTTGATTGTTCCTTCAATAATCATGTGATCAAGTGCCATGTCTATCTTTTGATAGGCCAATTGGACCTCATCCATAGAAACATTTCTATATTTACTCTCTTCACGAAGGATTTTATTCATTTTTCCTTCGTATATAATGTTCTCCATTATTACCACTCCCCCTCCTTTGTCTGGTTTCATAATTCTAATTGATGTATTCTTCTTTAATTCTTCTAGTGTTGCGTGTTCTTCTTCTGTTAAGTTATACATCAAGTAATGCTGTTTGAATTCTTTTCGAATCTCTTTTTCTAAAACCATCTCCAGTTTCTTTATTTGTGGGAGGAGTGGGGGGGTTGTATGTACTACGTCTAGTTAGAGCAAGATGTGATTGTTCAATGTTAGATGATATAGTTGGTAAAATGGCTTGCAAGTTTACTTTCCTTAGAAACAGCTTCATATCTATTAAAGTTTTAACTAAGTCCCCTCGGGTACTGGGAATAAATTTGAACCCTTTGCTAAGGAGATCAAAGTGTGCCTTATTTAGGATAATGTTGCTAAAATTATAAATAGAAAAATTATTAAGAGAATGTGTTGTGCCTGTGTGTAAAATCTCAGTATCACCATCAGTATCACCTTCAGTGACTGATGCAGAGAGAACTGGAGGATTAGTGGATGGGGGATCAGTGGGGGTGGGGGGGTAGATGGTGTTAGTTAGTACCTTCCTCTTCCCTTTCTTCCTCCCCCCCTCTGAAAATTCTGAGGACCTTGCCCTTTTCTGTAGATGTTGTGTGGCAACTCTAAGTCCTCTAATGGAGGAAAGTCATTGTCATAGTCTTCAATGGCCCATTCTGTATTTTTAGTTTGGACATTATAATTATTACTTCTCTTATTATCAGACTTGTTTCTGACATTGTGTGCATTTCCTCTAAAAGGTGGTGGTGGGTAATTCACATTATTTTTATAGTCATCTAAGTCCCTTTTAAGTTTGTTGATTTTCCTTTGCTCTAGCGTTTTGCATTTTGTATCAATTTCTAACCTCTAACCTAATTTCCGTTTGCACACTCTTTTCTTTATTATTATGTGGGCCGCGAGAAGCGTTTAGTTCTTTCATTTTTAGGTGCACAACGCTGTCGACCAAAGCGTTGCTATGAGATTCTGTAGTAGCCTGCGCGTCATCTGCTACTTTTTTAGTGGATGACCCAGGTCGCTGATTGGATGCCTCCAATACTGTAGAGTTTTGAATTTGCATACGACCCTTTGGATTGGCTGAGGGATTTGCATCTACTTGTGATGTCTCAAATGTATCTAAATTGATCAAGAGAATTTACTGTTTTTCCTTTTGAACTTGCCACGCTTCCCTTAGGGAACCAAAACTGGTTCTCATTTCTCGGCCACGAGAAAATATGACCGTTTTTAAAATCATTTACATCCCTTTGTATTTTATGTTTTTTCTTTTGTTGCAACAATATAATGATGGATAATGATGAAGCACATAAATTCAAATTTAGGGGTGTATGTACAGTGGATATGGGTGTTGGGGGGGGGTAACGTACTAGAACTAAAGGAATATGAATGGATTGTTAGACTTCAGGCAGATGTGAAACCTGGCCTTAATAATGCAGTTAGTTTAAAGCCAATTTTAGTAAAAAAACAGAGAGAATATTTAGGAAGAACAACAGCCCAGTGGTATACAACAAAGTGACCCGGTGTTGATACAAGTGACAAAAGGTACTGTTAATCTTGCGGTTGTAACATTAACTGATGCACAGATAGACCTTTTAAGCAAAGGGTTGAAATTTATCCCAAATGCAACAGACAATGTAGTGCAAGCAATAACGGGCTTGAAACTGTTTGTGAGGAACGTTAGTTTGAAACTAATTTTTAAAGAAACCATTTGTATGCAAAAAATCAAGCATTTTTTCACCATTATTGTGTCCAATACTAACTGCTTTTTAAGATATTGTTGAAAAAGAATTAAGAATCTATTATAGCAAAAGAAGTAAAAGGAAGGCTTATAATTTGACATATTTTGAACATGAAGCATTGAGAGAGTTGCAAGAAAATGACAAGTTAGTAATAAGTGGATAAAGGAGGAGCAGTGGTAATATTGAATAGGGAGACTTATATGATGTTTTAAAAATATTTTAAATGTATTGACTTTTAAAGAAATATCCTTTAGTGAGGTTAAAAGATGCATTGCGGATGTGAATATGATAATTTATGAACTGCAATTGAATAATGATATAAGCATTGATTTATTTAATTATTTATGTGTGCCATGCCCTAGAATACCACAAATATATGGTATTCCGAAGATACATAAAAGCTTAGAGGATCCACCACTGAGACAGATTGTCTCAGGGGGTGGCTGGATAACCAAACCAATTTCAAAATATTTGCAAACAGTACTAGGTAAATATTTGAATAAATGCCCTACTGTGTTAAAAGATACCAACAGCTTTTTACGAGATTTATATAACTGGCATTCAAATAGTACAGGTGAAAATTTTATTTTTGTGTTTTTGGACATTACATCACTTTTTACAGTCATCCCAAATGAGCATGGATTGAATGCTATACATGATTTTTTAAACGTTGAGGTTAATATGTAGAGTAGAGAATATTTGTACTCTTTTGGAAATATTGCTAACGAAGAATATTTTTATTTTTGACAAAGTACCATATCTGCAGTTGACTGGAGTAGCAATGGGCACTCCAGTAGCTAACACCTATGCCAACTTGGTACTTTATGAATGGGAGAAATGTACTATACTCAGTGATTTGAATAATTTGAATACCAAAGTTAAATTTTATAGGAGGTTTGTAGATTGTTTTTTAATATGGGTCGGCACCATAATAGAATTGAATAACTATATAGCATACTTTAATGGTTCTGCAGAATTCTTAAAATTTAAGATGGTGACATCTGATGAAAGTATAACGTTTTTGGATGTTCACTTATATAAAAATGGGAATAAATTAGAATATACAATACATAAGAAGGAGGTTGATGCTTCTAGGTTTATTGGTAGAGATAGTATGCATGCACCACACACATTCAAAGGTATAATGAAAGCACATACAAGAGCCAGTAAACTTAATACAGAGGATGATAATTTTAAAGCACAAGTTAGGGGGATGATACAAGAGTTTGAAAGGAATGGCTATCCAAGACGAATTATAAATGTTGTGTATGAGGAAGTGCTGCTAGGTAGAGTAGATAAATATAAGCCTGTTTTTAGTGAAGAGATAGAACACTGTGAAACATTAAATCGAAAAGAAAAAGTAGTAAGGTACCTGACCACATTTAACCTTAACATGAATTGTGTACGCAATATAGTGGAGAGAAATTGGCCCATTTTGATGGCCATGCCGGAAATAAAGTTAACAGTAGGAGAGAAACCGCAGTATGCATATAGGAATTCTGAAACTTTAAAACAGAAGATGTGCTATAAAGATTTTAAAGAAAGGAAAATACCACCACAATGCAAAATGGGAACAAAGAAATGTTTTAACTGTACTTGCTGCAATGATTTATATGATAGTGGAGACACATTCATGCATCCAATAACTAAAGAATTATTCGCCCTAAAAACCTCCACAAACTGTAACACAACCCAGGTAGTGTATTTGGCTACGTGCACAGCATGCACATCATTTTATGTAGGTAAAACTACTAGGAAATTAGGAGAGCGAATAATAGAGCATAAAGGAAATAAGAAGAAAGGTTTTAACTAATGTACTAAGTAAACATATTTTCGATAATGATGAAGCACATAAATTTAAATTTAGGGGTGTATGTACAGTGGATATGGGTGTTGGGGGGGGGGTGATATGAATAATGTACTATAAAGGAATATGAATGGATTGTTAGACTTCAGGCAGATGTGAAACCTGGCCTTAATAATGCAGTTAGTTTAAAGCCAATTTTAGTAAAAAACAAAGAGAGAATATTTAATATGAGGTAGTTTGAATTAATTTTTAAAAAATGTGTGCTATGTTTTAATAACATGTGCTAATGGCGAATGTAAAGTCCTAGAAATGTGATTTGTATATATTAGAACTGCTTTTCCTTTAAAGTTTAATTAGTAATTAGAATGATAGGCTGGCTGAGGCATGTGATTTTATTTGATTCCCTTTTTAAATGATGTGAGAGTTCACTTTTTTATGTACTGATGAAGGGTGGTTAACCCAAAAGCTTTGCATTAAAGGATTTGGCGTGAATAGTGTTGGATTGTTCATATAGTGCTTATACAGTACCACCAATTTTTTGCGACTAAAATTTAACAAGAGACAGATGGGTCCTGTCCATTATATCTGGAGGTTACAAAATTCCCTTCCATCAATCCCCTTTACAGTCAAAGAAGGCCTTTCCAGATGTTCCACCCAATTTGAAGAAGCAAACAGTAATAGAAGTTTCAAAACTGCTAGAAAAGAGAGCCATTCGGGAAGTCCCGGCAGACAAGCACGGATCCAGAACTTACTCAAGGTTCTTTTTGGTACCAAAAAAGACAGGGGACTGGAGACCGATTCTGGATCTCAGCAGACTAAACAAATCTGTACAAAGAACAAAGTTTCGGATGGTCACGCTTCAGTCCATTCTACCCTTCCTGGGTCAGGACAATTGGATGTGCTCGATAGATCTTCAGGATGCGTACTACCATATCAAGATGAACAGATGCTCCAGCAGATTTCTTTGCTTTCGGGTGGGGGCCAGTCGTTATCAGTTCAGAGCTCTGCCCTTTGATCTCACCACAGCCCCCAGGGTATTCATCAAATGTATGGCAGTGGTCACGGCTCACCTGAGACATCAAAGATTCCAGGTGTTTCCATATCTAGATGACTGGCTCCTCACTGCTACCACCAGGCATCAACTCTTACAAGCGCGGGATTATACAATCACATCTTGCACCCAGCTAGGTATTACAATAAATTTAAAAAAATCTGCCTTGTTGCCCTGTCAATCTATCACTTACATAGGAACAGAATTATACACAAGGGAAATGTTCGTAAGGTTACCACTGGAAAGAGTGTCCTCAATTCATCAACAAGTGCAAATCCTAATGCAGAGCAAAAAGATCCAAGTCAGGTATGTCCTTCTAACTCTGGGCTCCATGGCAGCTGCCATTCTTCTACTTCCATTTGCGCGTTTCCACATGAGAATTCTTCAGTGGCTCCTTTTCACGCAGTGATCTTTCCAGGAGCTACCCATGTCTCACATGATCCTGATCACAGAGACATGCAAAAGGCACCTTTCTTGGTGGATGGTCTCCCCACTAGTGACTCAGGGCAGACCTTTCATACAGCCCCCTCCGGTAGTCACAGTGACTACAAACGCCTCCCTGATAGGGGAGGGGGCATTATCTGGGCAGGACAGTCCAAGGCACTTGGCAACCTCACGAGTACCATCTGCACATAAATGTCCTAGAAATGAGAGCCGTGCTCCTAGCGTTGCAAGCCCTTCAAGACGCCCTTCCTTCCGGGACCATTGCAACTAAGACAACATGTCAGTGGTGTGGTACATCAACAAGCAGGGCGGAACCAGATCCTACCCACTGTGTCGGGAAACACTCAGACTTTGCCAGTGGGTGATTTCCTCCCAACGTTTTCTGATTGCGACGCACATCCCTGGGAGATCCAACGTCATTGTGGACAGGCTCAGCAGAGCTATCCTCATGCCTCACGAGTGGTCTCTGAATCAGGAAGTTGCGGATCTTATCTTCCGCATATGGGGACAGCCTTGCTGCAGTCTTTTTGCCACCCCTTTCAACAGCAAATGCAGCAACTACTTCTCCCTTCTTACACTTCCAGGTCACATACCCAGAGACGCTGTAGTCCACGATTGGCCTCAGGGACTTCTTTATGCCTTTCCTTTGTTTCCCCTGATACCGAAACTCATACAGAAAGTGAAATCATTGGGTTGCAAAATGATCCTCATTGCCCCCTACTGGCCTCGACAGATATGGTTCCCGTTTCTGCTCCCTTACCTTCTCGATCAACCCTGGACCCGATTCCAGATGATCTGATTCATCAGTCAGGCGGGTTGCATCAGTCCCTCCAAACTCTCCAGCTCACAGCTTGGTTGCTCCACTTCCAGCCTTAGCCAGGCTTCCCAGCATTTCCCCAGCAGTCCGCGAGATTATCGTTTCCTCTCATAAGTCTACAACGAGAAAAACTTATGCTAGCAAATGGAAATGTTTTTCTTGTTGGGCAGAGTCTAGGAATGTGGATCCCTTCTCAGCCCCAGTCCACGAAATTCTGGAATTCCTAGCACAACTTTTTCACTCCGGGGCCACTTCCGCTACGATTAAGGTACAATTAGCGGCCATTTCTAATTTTCATATCGGTTTGCCAAATTCTAACATCATGTCTCATAAGCTCTGTAAAGCTTTTTTGAGAGCAACATCTCTTCTTAGACCTCCAGTGAGAGATCCCCCTCCTCCTTGGGACCTTAATTTAGTCCTAACTTCCTTAATTCTGCCTCCTTTTGAACCAGCAGCATCCTGCTCCATAAAGTTTCTGTCTTGGAAGACTCTTTCTGGTTGCTATCACTTCAGCTAGGCGTGTCTCAGAACTTCAAGCACTATGTGTTCGTCCTCCCTACCTGGTGTTTCACAAGGACAGAGTTGCTCTGAGGACTAATCCTTCATTTCTTCCTAAAGTCTGCTCAGAAAATAATTTAAATCAATCTATAGATCTCCCTGTGCTCTTCCCAAATCAGAGCAACAAGGCAAGAGTACAAGCTTCACCAATTGGACATTCAGAGACAGTTGCGTTTTTACCTACATAGAACTAAAGAAATAAGAAAGTCAGACCAATTATTCCTTTCTTATGCCTTAAACAAACAAGGTCTCCCAGTTTCCAAGGTGACCTTATCCAGATGGTTGTCCCACACTATTACATTTATTTACCAGTTACGGAATAGAGAGTTACCAACTAAACCGAAAGGTCATTCTACTAGGGCATTAGCCACCTCTGTAGCCTTTCAGTCTAGGTTGCCTATGGATTCCATCTGTGCAGCTGCCATGTGGGCAAACCCTCATACCTTTATTTCTCATTACAAGGTGGATATGATCTCCCAGAGCAGAGCTGACTTTATTTCCACTGTTCTGAAGAGTCTGACCCAGAATGTTAGGTGCTAAGGACGCTGTCCCAAACAGCAAGAATGAAGGCGAGATAGACAACTTAACATTAAGAAGTTATGTACCTACCATAACGTTCCATGTTAGTTGTCTTCATCTCGCCTTCTTTCTTGCGTCCTTCCCTCCGTCCCCGTCCTAGTGGATCGAGAGGAGTCCTTTTTTTCTGGCTGAGTATTCTTTTATTGTTATTCTTCTGGCTAGGTCTTCCTAACCTATTCTAGATATTAGGATGCATGGAACAACCAGTTTTTTGATAACTGGTTTCTCTCATATTATGTCTGGATTAATTATTTCAAATGAGATATGGGTAGCTGTCGCTAGGCATCATGGGATAAGGGGTAGCTTCGAGCCAGTAAACAGCTCTATAGCTATTGAAGATGGCAGAGTCGGAGCTGAGGATCGGCTCCGATCCCTGAAACAGCAAGAAAGAAGGCGAGAAGAAGACAACTAACATGGAATGTTATGGTAGGTACATAACTTCTTATTATTGGCCGTTTGGGCAGTTTTTCCATCTCTGTCAACTTTCTGATTTAAAAGCCCGCATTTGCACTTGTTTCCCCCCTTTCCTGTAACTAGTTTAGTCCAGATACAGATGTCCTTCAAGAATGCAACTGCAGTCCTGAGAATATGGGTTGTCCTGCCTCAGGCAGCCCTTCGGTCGGCCGGATTCCAAAGTCTGGGTCCGGCGTCGGCTGATGTCGCCGCCTCCCTGACGTCAGAGCGGCTGGAGTATAAAGGCATCCGCCGACGCCATCTTCTTCAGTCTTTCTTGCCGCGCGGTGCCCGAAGCAGAAGCAGTTCGCAAGTGCCGGTCGGTCAGCTCCTGTGTTTTCAGTTACCGAAGTCATCTAAAAGCTAAGTACCCCATTGGGGAACATTTTTTCTTGCCTCAGCCGATGTCAGAAAAAAATTGAAAAAGTTAATAATGGTTTGTCTTGTGGTAAACAAATACCTCATAAGGACTTCCATTCTTACTGCCTCCCTTGCCTGTGCCCAGACCACGACGTCTCGGCCTGTGCTGCCTGTGCTTGCTTTAATAAGCGCACACTCAGGCGCTGGGCAGAATTTGCCGAAGACTTTTTTGGCGAATCTTTCGCTTATATCATGCCGTCGGAACTACCGACAGCACAATCTACCAAAAAACGCAAGGACCGGGACCGACATCCTCGGCCCCCATCGTCCACCGATACCACACCTAAGCCCTCCGCGAGTGCATCGGTCCCTTCGGAAGCGGTTATTCAACCGCCCCAGGCCGACGACACCACTTTAACGCGTTCTTCGGTCCCGGAGATTTCAACGGTGCCGGTTGTTGATTTTCCTCCAGAAACCGAAGCTCTAGATTTACCCAACACCATTCCTGTGGACAAGGTTACCCCTGCACGTGGGGCAGCTAGGCCTCCGGTATCCATGTCCATCAAGGCCTTTGCACATGCTAAGGCTGCCAGCCAGGCCAAGGCCCATCCTAAATCTACTTCTCAGGGCCCCTCTTCTGATAGATCATGACTCTTGCTGCAGATCTAATCTCTCTTATCAGGGGTTCTCAGCCGCCTGCAGATAAAAGGCCTAGAACTGAGCAGACCGACACCCTCTCTTCAGATGAAGCCTCTGGGGATTCAGAGCACTCAGATACCCAGGAAGAATCCTTCCAGGCTTATGAGGACTCGGATGCTGAGGATTCAATTCCCTCTGCCTCCCCTCCAGAGGATATTTCTTTTGGTGAGGTTCTCCACTCCATGAGAGAACATTTTCAGTGGCAGGGTCAGGAATTTTCTGACTCCAGGAAAAGGCTACGTATCTTCCTTAAGCTACCCCTACACAGACCTTTAGCTATTCCTCCAGTGTTGGATGTCCTTGATGATGTATACTCAGATTCCAGTGCTTCGCCTGATTCTCTCCCTCCTGCTCCTGTCAAGCCTGACAGATATTACAGGGTCCCTGAAACCCATAAGCATCTCTTTAAGACCCACTCTGTGGATCTAGAAACTATTTCACAGGGCCCCAAAGGAGTGGCTACTTCCTCGGCCAAAAACCCTCTGCCCGCTGACAGGGAAGCTAGGTCCCTGGAGAGATGGGGCAAAAAAGTTTATACCTCTTCCACCCTTGCCATGAGGTCACTCAACTGCCTTTTTCATATGTTTCAGTACCAGGATTACTTAATGGATGATTTGCAGAAAAAGTTAGCCTCTCCTGAGCCTATAGATAGAAAGGCATTGCAGGATTTGGTTCATAATTCTCAGCAGGTTAGTAATCATTTTCTTCAGTGTGGTTATGATGCATTGGAAGCTTCATGTAGGGCAGCCATGACAGGGGCCGTTATACGTAGACATGCTTGGTTGAAAGAACAGCCACTGCCAGACCATGTTAAAGTTAAGCTCCTGGATGCACCTCTGGAAAAACAGAAGCTTTTCGGTGCTAATGCACAGGATGTGCTGAAGCCTATTGAGGAAAAGGCAAAATCAGTACAGACTGTCAAGGACTTCCTCCAGGTTCAGCCTCCCAGATTCAGCAGGAATTGGCCTTCAAAGAATTGGTCCTTTCCAGACTCAGACAAGTTTCAAAGGGGAAAAAACAGGCGTGCTCGAGGTAGAGGGCAATACCGAGGCTCCTACAGGGGCCGCCAATGGCAACCACCAAATCAGAGAAGTGGCGCAGGGAGTTCACCTGCACCACAGGGACAATCACAATGACTTGACTTTCACTCCGCCTACCAAGGCTCAAAGAGAAGCACCTCTAGGCAGAAAATTATCTTTATTCTCAAAGAACTGGCACATTTTAACCAAGGACAAATGGATTCTGGACATAATAGACAGAGGTTACAGGTTCCACTTCCACACCTTACCAACGAGACAAGGCATGCCAAACCTGCCACAAAATCAAAGGGCAGAGGCTCTCTTACAAGTTTCAAAGCTGTTACAAATAAAAGCTATAGAAAAGGTTCCTCCTCAGGAACAAGGCCAGGGATTCTATATAAGACTGTTCCTTGTTCCAAGAAAAGAAAAGCAATGGAGGCCTATACTGGACTTGTCCGTTCTCAACACCTTTCTCATTGTGCCAAAATTCAAAATGCTGACGTTACAGCAACTCCTTCCCATGCTGGGCAAGGGGTCTTGGCTGGTTACTCTGGACCTCAAGGAGGCATACCTGCATGTCCCAATCAGACACAGCTGCAGAAGATACCTGAGATTTCTTGCAGGAACAGAGCATTATCAATTCTCAGCATTGCCGTTTGGCTTATCTACTGCGCCCAGAGTATTCACGAAATGCCTGTCATCAGTAGTTGCACATTGCAGACTCCAGGGGATTCAAATATACCCTTACCTGGACGACTGCCTCATACAAGCAGACAGCAAACAAACCTTGATAAAAAACTTGGACTATGTCATTCAGTTGCTACAGGCTTTGGGATACACAGTCAACATTCAAAAATCAAGACTATTGCCATCCCAAAAGATTATTTTTCTAGGAGCAAAACTGGACACACAATCACAAATGGCTTTCCTCACAGAGGAGAAACAACAGCATTTACCAGATTATTTCAAAAGCCTAGCAAAACTTACCCAGCTGACCGCAAGGAAGATCCTGCAGGCCCTGGGTTTCATGGCATCTTGCATTCTTCTGATCCCTCTGGCAAGACTACACATGAGAAAGCTACAATGGTACCTAAAAAGCTTATGGTCTCAACACAGCCACTAATACCACTCATTCCATGCCTGCAAAGGGAATTTTTGTCGTGGGCTCAAGCAAGCCATTTAAACGAAGGCATGCCTTTCAACAAAGTTCAAGCAAGTCAAACCATTACAACAGACGCCTCAGATCATGGATGGGGGGGCACACATGGAGGACAGATGCATTCAAGGTCAATGGACTCCCACGGAAATGCCTCTGCACATAAATCAAAAAGAGTTGTTGGCAGTGATACATGCAATAGAAGCCTTTGGAAAATCTCTTCAACAAGGCCATCTGCTAATAAGGACAGACAACACCACTGTCATGTGGTATATAAACAAACAAGGAGGCACTCACTCATATCCCCTCTGCAGACTAACAATGGCTCTTTGGGAAAAGTCCCTGAAACTGAACATCCATTTGCAATCCCAGTTTGTTCCGGGCAAGGACAAGGTTCTGGCGGACAGGTTGAGCAGAAATTTTGTGGATCCACACGAATGGATGCTGCATCCACACATTTTCTCACAAGTAACAACTGCATGGGGAACACCGGACATAGATCTCTTTGCTTCTCATCTCAATCACCACCTGGACAGGTTCTGCTCAAGGACACACCATCCTCTAGCCTGGAGAACGGATGCTCTCTCCTTCAGCTGGAATACCCTAAAAATCTATGCATTCCCTCCTCTACCATTACTGACCAAGGTGTTACTGAAGATCAAAGCAGAGCAACCAAAAGGAATATTGATAGCTCCAGACTGGCCGAGGCAGCATTGGTATCCCTTGCTACTGAGCATAACTCACACCAAACCGTGGCCCTTGCCCCAATGGCCTCTGCTCCTAACTCAACACAATTACAGGACTGTTCATCAAAACCTGCAAACATTACAACTGACAGCTTGGAGGGTTCCATGACTTTGACCCATGTCCCCTCTCCAAAAGGTTCAGGAAATCTTTCTGGAAGCACGCAGACCTTCCACCAGAAAAACCTATTCGCCAAGTGGAAGAGATTCATCATCTGGAATGCCAAAAAGGGCCAGGATGCATCAGTGATGAGCATACCTCAGATATTAGAATACTTGGCAGAAATGTTTCATAGTGGCCTCTCATATTCTTCCATTAAAATTCACGCTTCAGCAATCTCAGCAAATTACAACTGTGACCCACCTGTGTTTTCGCATCCCTTGCTAAGACAGTTTCTAAGAGGGATAAAGAATATCAAACCTCCCAGAAAACCACCAGTTCCTGCATGGGACCTCAACTACGTCTTGGAAAAATTAACTCTTCCTCCTTTTGAACCAGCAGCATCTTCAGAAATGCAATTTCTCTCCTGGAAAACGGCCTTCCTGTTGGCAGTTACCTCAGCAAGAAGAGTCTCGGAGATACAGGCCCTCATGGCAGTACCTCCCTTTCTCATTTTTCATCAGGACAGAGTTTCTCTAAGGACCAATCCTTCATTCATGCCAAAAATGATATCCAGGGTGTCTCTAAATCAAGCAATTCACCTGCCTACTTTTTCCCACTCCTCAAAATAAAGGGGAAAAGCTGCTGCATACTTTAGACATACACAGACAATTACGCTACTACTTGGACAGAACAAAGACCACCAGGAAGTCTGACCAACTATTTGTAGCCTATGCTGCCGGAGTGCAAGGAAAGGCAGTCTCCAAACAAACAATTTCAAAATGGATTGGACACTGCATCAGATTCTGTTACTCCTTCCATGGAAAGGGTGTGCCAGCCAATATTAGGCCACACTCAACCAGAGCAATAGCCACATCCACAGCCTTTCTAAGAGGAGTGGCTACAAAGGACATTCTAGAGGCTGCTACATGGAACTCCGTGCATACATTTTCCAAACACTACAACCTGCCTTTATACTCCAGATTCCGAGCAGGCTTTGCTTCTGCAGTCCTGCAGGGTCTTTTAGCTACACCATCCCTTGCTTGGATCCTACCACCCCCAGCTTGGCTATGGTGTTCAACCCATACGTCAGGACTGCAGCTGCATTCTTGAAGGACATAGTACAGTTTTGTACCTACCATAAATGTAGATGTCCGATAGATATGCAACTGCAGTCAGGTTTTCCCTCCCTCCTACCCCTCTGCTTTTTTACTTGGGTCCATTCCCCCTCTCCTTTTTAGCTGGGGATATCTGTTATGGTGTATCTGTTTATTACTGTTGTGCATGTCTGGAATTTTTGCTTATCCATTCACAAAATTTAGCCTTCCTTGGAGGGCACCTGGCATCTGGGGCAAGAAACACTGAAGAAGATGGCGTCGGCGGATGCCTTTATACTCCAGCCGCTCTGACATCGGGGAGGAGGCGACATCAGCCGACGCCGGACCCAGACTTTGGAATCCGGCCGACCGAAGGGCTGCCTGAGGCAGGACAACCCATATGTCAGGACTGCAGTTGCATATCTATCGGACATCTACATTTATGGGTAGGTACAAAACTGTACTATTCTTAGTTTTAGCATTTGAATTTGCTTGTTCGTGATCAGCACTTGTTCAGAACTTGTAAGCACTAAATAACCTACTAATTACTACAGCACTCAACCTTCCTCATTACCTAGAGGAAAACAGTTTTGGTACTTACTTTCCTCACTTGCTTAGAAAAAAACAGCTCTTGTACTCACTCTCCTCACTTATCTAGAGGAAAATATTTTTTTATTCAGGCATGTCCAAAGGTCAGCTCCCAGTGTTCTCTCCTGTCTATCTGATGAATCTGGGCATCTTGGGGCAATGTAGAAATTGCCTCATGTACACAGACAACCCTCTCCTCCTACCACCCAACACTACAACCTGTGAGAGATGCACTTATCTAGCCATACTGGAGGTAAAATCTCTCTCCAATCAAGACTGAACTTGACAGTCAAGAGGAGAAGGTAAACACTTGCACCACACCACACTCATCACATAGTCTCACTAAATCTACACCGCCAAAATCCACACATAGAAACACAAAAACATTCGCGGAGGCTCTCTATAATAATCTGCTCAAGCAACAGAGACCTCCAAAGCAGAAATGCAAGCAACCTCCACCCCCCCCAATACAACTCAAATGACACACAATCCCGCAGACTGTGTGCCACTCAACCACAGCCAATAAGGCAAAACAACGTACCCAACACACTAGTCATAGGTGACTCTACAGTCAGGCACACTGATGTCCCACTCACCAGGCTAAACAAGGAGAAGGTTACTGTCAGCTGCCTGTCGGATGCCAGGATCCGCCACATAACCCACACACTCAGGTCACTCCACAACAAGTACAAATATGACTCTGTCATTGTCCATGTTGGTGTGAACGACCTGATACATACCTCCCTGGACTACATGAAAAGAGACATGGAAGAGCTCTCCGATCTTGTAGCTCAGCCAGGTATGACCCTAGCCCTGAGTAGTATTCTGCCATCACCCAGAATGATGCCACAGTACAAGGACAAAAATGATTGACTTCAACAATTGGCTAAGCTTCTGGTGCCATTCTAAATGGATCCAGTATCTGTCTGCCTGGGATGACATGGTCGACAGACCACGATGCTTTGCCAGAGATGGCCTACACCTGTCAGCCCTGGGATTCCGGATACTGGCTAAGGTTCTTGCCACCCCTATAGTGCCTTTTTTAAGCAAGGTTCAAATGACAAATTCACCACCATAACAGGAACAGGCAAGCAAAAACTGAGGGTGATGCTACTCAATGCTAGAAGTCTAAATCTCAAAATGCACTCACTCGAGGCACTCCTTAAAATGGAGAACATAGATATCTGCGCAGTGACTGAGACCTTGTTCAAGGCTTCAGAGAACACCCCTGCACAACCAGGCTATAACTCGTACCACACTTTTCAGCCATGTAACCTGGACCGGAACACCAAAGGTGGAGGTGTGTCCATATTCATAAAGGATATCCACACCTCCAGGCTAGTTGTTCAGCATAATTCAGCTGAGGTTATCCAAGTGCAACTAACTCTGGGCAAAACTGCAATCCAAATTGTAGCTTTCTACAGATCACCCACCATGCCCCGGGTTACAACTCCTCATTCCTTGATGTACTGGAAAATATTAGGGTTCAACCAAACACCCTAATAATGGGCGATTTCAACTACCCTACCATTAACTGGGAAAACTACTCGTGTACCAACTCCTTCGCTCAATGCTTTCTGGAATTCATAAACTCCAATGCCCTGAATCAACTTATCCACTCCCCCACCAGGGGTAACAGTATCCTAGATCTAGTCATTACCAACATGAGTGACCGGTGTTCCACACCTGAAGTCAACACCTCATTGGTCCGATCCGACCATAAGCTAATTACCCTAGATATCCACAGCCTGCCCCCACCCTCCATTAAGGAAACCATGGTAAAAACTTTCTCCAAAGCCAACTTCATGCTTCTTAAGACAGAAGTGGTGAACTTCATGACACCCATGCAGATGGACAGTACAGTTACGACTACTGAATCCCACACAGTTGCACTTTATAAGCACTTACATGAGTGCATGGATCGTGCTAGCCCACACAGAACCAAGATGCTGTCCTCCAAAAAAAGGAAGTCAATCTGGTGGTCCCCTGCCATAAACAAACTGTACAACAGAAGGAAGAAACTGTTGCAAAAGAGAGTAAAATCCCATGAGTGGAGGAGCTCCCTGGTCAGCCTTAATAAGAAGCTGTGATCCCTGATAAAATCCTCCAAAGCTAGTTATGAAAACAAAATCGCCACGGATTCTAAAGACAACCACAAAGCGTTCTATAGCTATGTCAAGAATCTCAAAGGCAACACTCAGATCTGCTCTGAGTTACAGCACAATGGCACTAAATATACAGACCCAATGATATTGCCAACATCCTGGCAGATAGATTCAGTGCTAACTTTACCCCCCCTCTCACCCCCTAAAGAGCCCATCTCTATACTGGAAGAATGCAAAGTTCCTGTAGTCATGGCTGCACAGGTAAAAACCACACTCTCCAAAGCCAAGAACACAGCATCCTTGGGACCAGACAACATCCCAGGCTGCGTTCTAGACAAACTACAGAACGAACTGGCACCCCACCTAAGTACCATGTTCAATCATAGCCTCACCTCAGGCTTTGTGCCTGCTGAATGGCGCACAGCGATGGTTATCCCACCCCACAAGGGGGGAGCCACCACGGACCCCGGGAACTACCAACCCATTAGCCTGACAAGCCTGGTCTGCAAGGCCATGGAACATATCATCATGGAACTTATAAACAAAGACATTGGTAATCTCCAAACTCTGGACCCCACCCAGTTCAGGTTTGTAATAGGCAGATCATGTCTCCTAAACCTGATAGACTTTTTTGAAGCAGTCACCAAAGGTATAGACAAGGGTAAGGTGGTTTACACAGCCTCTCTAGATCTTGCCAAGGCTTTCGACACCATCCCCCACTTTGGAATTATAGATAAACTCACTAAACTAGGTATAAATATGTCACAAGATGGGTTGCCAACTGGCTCAGTAACAGAACCCACACTGAAAGTAGCAGACTTCAAATCCGACTTCAGACCAGTGACAAGTGGAGTACCACAGGGTTCAGTCCTGGGTCTTCTCCTGTTTGGTATCTACTTCTCTGAAATACAGGCTAACACAGAAGGTCTTTGGCTAATGAAGTTAGCAGATGACTGCAAACTAGGAGCCATAATCGAAACTCCTAACGATGTGGACATCCTACAAAAGAGCCTCACTGAGACAGATGCCTGGTGTCAAAGCCATGGCCTCAAGCTCAATGCCAAAAAGTGCATTGTCATCCCCTTTGGTAAATCTCTGTACCCATGAACTACAACTTAGGCGGTAGTATACTTAACACCGAAAGTGTGCAAAGAGACCTTGGGACACAGGTGGACAGTATTCTCTCCTTTGATAATCACATCACCACAGTAGTCAGGAAATCCTTCTATGTGGCACACCTCATCACAAAAGGTTTCTCATCCAGAAAAAAAGAGGTCATTCTTCCCCTCTACTCATCATTCATTGTACCCATTATAGAGTACAACGCCTCTTTTGGTGTGTACCTCACAAGACATCTACAACAACTGGAAAGGCCGCAGAAATACCTCACAAAGAGAATTACTGGCCTCAAACAGATGCCCTACGCAGACTGTCTCAAAAAACTCCAGCTTTACTCCGTCGCATATCGCCTACTCAGAGGTGATCTTTGCCAAACATACAAAGCTATGTCAAACCCAGAGCTGTTGGACATGCTCCACTTAAGGAAATCTCAGTCCCTCCAAGCCACACGCTCTAGTGACCTAAACCTTGTCACCACAATAAACAGAACATGCCGGAGGGATAGATTCCTGTCCCAGAGACTTCCCATATTCTGGAATAAACTACCTATCTATATCAAACAAAGCTCCTCATTAGCACTCTTCAAGAAAAATCTTGATTGGATGGGAAAGAGGAAATTCACCCCGGGGATCACCTCTGTGGCTCTGCTCGACAGTGGCACAGGAAAATAATTTTCTTGGGTGGCAAAAGCCAGGGTACCTTTTTGGCTGGGCTTGTATAGGCCCCAGGGCCAATATCCTAGTACTTACCTGTGAACCTAAAATGTAGCTATGATGCTATGGCTGCATCTTGCAGAGCAGCAGCAGGGTTAATTATTAGAAAGCATGCCTGTTTGAGGACATCTAAATTACCAGAGAATGTAAAGTCTTGAGATGGATTTACTCTTTGGGACACCCTGCTCAGAAAGAGTACAAAAATATAGAAGAAAAAGGTAGGCTAATCCAATCTGTTAGGTGGGTTTTTCAGGTGTATTTACCTAGGAATAGTAGGGATTTACCAGTCAAAACCTAGTTATCTAATCCCAGACAGGAGCCCACCAGATCTGGCAGTTGTAGAAGAGGCAAGTTATATATATATTAAAAAAAAAAAAAAGGCTTCTTTCCTAGGAGGTGCTTCTTACCCACCTTTGTAGAAAGTTGCAAAGAAGTCACTCAGGACAAACTGGGGCTAGGAATAATGAAACAACAGAGTTCTCCGTTCTTAGAGAGACCGCCATTCACTGGTATCTCACCAGTTCCTAGACATCAAATTCTGAATGTTATGCAAAAGATGGGGGCCATATAAAAAGTGCCTTCAAGGGAGGAAGGCACAGGGTTGTACTCTTGACTGCTACTTTTACCAAAGAAAGTGTGTCCTTGAAGGCTTATCCTTGACCTCTTCATCTATCTATATCCGTCTGCCTATCTAAAGCAATTGCTAAAAGTTCCCAAATTCAAGATGCTCACTCTTCAAGGACTCCTACTCATCCCCCATAGCATTCCTTATGACCTTGGATTTAAAAAAAAAATCTTCCCCGAGTTCTTCTCAGAGTGAACTTTGTGTGCATATCTAGATTCTACTCCGTGCAAAGACTTCCTCCGTCAGATCAGCTGAGGGTGTTGGCAGAATACTTTACGAGCTCCATCCAAAATGAGATCACAACCGGTCACTATTTAAGAATTCGAGGTTATGTGGCAGTATGCATTTTGACAATGCCCTTTACATGCCTACATGTGGAAGCTTCGCAGTACTTGAAAAATAGGTGGAATAAGCACCTCCATCAGTTATGTTATGTCAAGAAAGAAATCTTATGGTGAGTGCAGCAATGTGTCATAAACAAGAGAATGCTCTTTTGCCTCCTGGAACCAGGAATGACCCTTACAACAAACTCCTCAGACATAGCATGGGGGGACATATGAGATACCTTCAAGTCTAATGGGTATGGGAAGATACAGTAAGAAAAAAACACATAAACACAAGGGAAGTAATGACACTCATACTGGCATTAAAATCCTTCCTTCCTGTCTTGTAGAGGCTGTCCTCCACAGCACCACAGTGATTTGTTACATAAATACAGAGAGACTCACTCCTGCTACTTTGTAGACTAGCCATGAAGGCTTGGTGAATTGCAGCACAGAGGAGAGTATTCCTGAAGGCCATGTATTTTCATTCGGAGCAGAATATGATTGAGCAAAACTAAATAAATCCCTACAAATGAATGATACACAGGGAACTATCCTAGTCTTGACTAGCAGATGTGATTTATTGTAAATAGACCTATTTACCTCTCATCTTGAGGAAGCAGCTGAAGCAGTTCTGCTCAAGGCTACGAACTTCGGGGGCTTGGGGGAGGAGATGCGTTTCTGTATACCTCTCTTACCATACCCTTGATTCCCCAAACATACTTAGTGAAGTAGCCAAAAAAGATCCTCATAGCTACTTTTTGGCCAAGACAGCAGTGGCTCCTTCTGCTGTGCAACTTTATAAGAGGAAAGTACAAGGTGCTACCTCACTCAGTAAGTGGACCTTCTAATGCAGAGCAGAGGGTCTGTACTGCACTTCAACCTGGCCATACTGAAGTGAACAGCCTGGATGATCTCATTACTAACCCAAGGAAGGCAAACATTTTTCAGTGTATGTGCTATACATTATGAAGGAAGCTAAGAAACCCAACCGAGAATACTAAGCAAAGTGGAAAAGGTTCTCTTTCTGGTGCCAGTCCAAGGACCTTAACCCCAGAAAGCCTAAGGTAACATTGGGCTTGGAATACATATCTGACCTTGCAAATCAGTTTTAAAGTGCACATCGTTTAAAGTGCATGCTTCTGCTGAGTCAGCCTGTTTGTCTTTGGGGACCCCCTTTATACTCTGACTTTTAATTAAACCGTTCCTAAGTGGAGAGCTATTCCCTTAGGCCACCCTTGGAACCTTAATGGTGTGCTGAAGTTGACTTTGCCTCTTTTTGAGCCAGCACCCTCTTGGTCTATTCAGTTCCTTTCTTGGGCGATGCTGTTCTCGATGGCAGTAACCCCACTAAATCTGTCTCATAATTGCAAGCCTTGATTAGCAAAGAACCATTTCTAGTGTTTCATCAAGACAAAGTGACACTGTGAAGCAGTCTTTCATTTATGCATGAAGTGGTTACTGAGCTGACCTTAAACCAGACCATTCAACTCAGTCAACTCCCCAAAACAAATGCCATTATTCAAGGGAAAGGCTGTGTGTGTATAGCCAGCTGAGATTTTACTGGTGCAGAACCAAAGGTTTGAGGGAAAAAAAATAAACCATTTGTCTCCTTTGGAAAAGGGGTAAACCTATTGAACCCTTTCAAAATGGCTGGGGCATCATATTACATTTTATCAGCAACATGGGAAACCAGTCCCAGGCCACAATAGAGCTCATTCCATTAGAAACAAAGCCACCCAAGCCATTCTTGAATCCTTTAGCTGGGGACAATTTCCTGACAGTGCAGTAAAAAGTCTAAATTTGAACTCCCTGGTGGGAAAGTAGCAAGCTTAGGTGTGTTTTTTTTCTTTATACTCATGTGCCTTGTTTAATTCAATGAAATGTTTACCATGAAAGTTTGAAAGGAGGATTCACATAATATGTCTTTTTAAACATGGTAACCAAATGTCAGGTTTGCCTTGTATTTCATTATTACAGACTGTCATGGTACATTATACTCTGTTTCCACTATGGGTGAGAATATGACTTCTGCTCTGGATGAGGAAGGCAGCACATGCATGCTAATTTGTGAGTATATCAGAAGTTAAAATATTAGATGTTCTTCATCTCACATTGCTGCAGTCCTTACATATGGGTAGTCCGCTGTCCTCGGTCGGCCCGAATACCAAAGTATTAGGCTGACGTCGGTCATGGGCGCTCAGAACTGACATCAGAGCGTCAGGGTACAAAAGCGCATGACCGACGTCATATCCTCAGTCTTTTTTGCCGCATGGTCCGATGCAGAAGCAGCGTTGCAAGTGCCGTTCGGCGTTCTGAAATTTTCGTGTTTTGAGTTTCAGACCGAATCCAAGTTGGCTAAGTACCCCGTTGGGGAATATTTTGTTTTTTTCTTGCCTCAGTTATTTACCGGATGTCAGAAAAAGTGAATAATTGTATTTCTTGTGGGAAACAGATACCGCATAGGGATTATCATTCTCTGTGTATTCCTTGTTTGGGTCCTGAGCACGACGTAGTCGGGTGTCGCTTTTGTGCTAGGTTTAATAAGCGCACTATAAAGCGAAGGTTAGATTGCGCTAGGCTGGTCTTGATGGCGGTGTAATTATAATATGCCGTCGGATCCTCCGACGCCCGCTACCGCGAAGAAGCGCAAAGACAAAACTGTAAAACCCAGACAGGATGAGTCGTCCGTTCCGGACGCCGGTTCTTTGGAGGCTTCGGTGGAACCGGTGGTTCCGGCGGAGGCTTCACTTGAGTCTCAGGGGGAGACTTTGATTTTGCAAGATGTGGCCTCTCAGGAGGCAGGTCAGGCTGAGGGGGCCTCTCAGGTTACTGTTCTCCCTTCCCTTCCTAAGGTGGTTAGGCCTTCTCCTTCTGTTTCTAAGGCTTCTTACAAAGGCAGGACTGGTTTGTCTTCTTCTGGTGTCAGTCCTAGTTCAGCAGGGTCTGTGCCTAAGAAGCACATGCTTAAAATGGCAGAAGATTTGATTACTCTAATTAGAGGTTCTATGCCCCCTCCTGATAAGAGGCCGAGGGTGGAGCCAGAGTTGGAAAGTTTGGATCAGGCCTCTGATGATTCAGAGTCTTCGGCTGAAGACATTCAGGATTTCACTCCTTATTCTGATTCTGATGCAGAGGATTCCACTCCTTCTGCTTCTCCTCCAGAGGATTTTTCTTTTTCAGAAACACTTCATTCTATGAGGGAGCATTTTAAGTGGGAAGGTCAGGATTTTTCTGATTCACGGAAGAGGCTTAGGGAATTTCTGTTTTTACCACAGCATAGACCCTTGGCTATACCCCCTGTTTTGGATGTTGTTCAAGATGTGTTCTCAGAGGCTTCCCTTAATCCAGATTCTCTGCCTCCTCGCCAGTTAAACCGGATAGGTATTACAGGGTGCCTGAGGCTCATAAATACCTCTATAAGAGTCCTAGGGCAGACCCAGAAACTATTAGCCAGGGACCTAAGGGTGTCAGGGCCTCTGTTGTAAAAAATCCAGTTCCTCTAGATAAAGAGGCTAGAGCTTTGGATAGATGGGGTAAAAAGGTGTATACCTCTTCTACTTTAGCAATGAGGGCTTTGAATTGCCAGTTTCATATGTTGAAGTATCAGAATTTTCTCCTTACTCAATTAAAATCTAAGGTGGATGCTCTGGCAGAGGGCATAGAGTGTAAAGAATTACAGGATTTGGTACATGTCTCTGAACAGGTGGGTAAGCATTCTTTACAGTATGGTTTTGATGCTTTACAGGCCTCTTCCAGGGTGGCTGCCACTGGTTCAGTTCTTCGCAGGCACGCCTGGCTTAAGGATCAGAATTTGGCAGAGCATGTTAAGACCAGGATTTTGGATGCTCCTTTACAGTCTGAAGTTTTGTTTGGTCCACCTGTGGAGTCAGTCTTGAAGAAAATGGAAGACAAGGCTAAGTCTATGCAGACTGTTAAAGATTTTTTGCAGGTGCAGCCTCCAAAGTTTAGTAGAAATTGGCCTACTAAGGGGTGGGCATATCCTTCCACTGATTCTCAGTCTAGGGGTAGATCTAGGCGTGGTAGGGGCAGAGCTCAGAGTACCTTCAGGCCTAGAACATGGAGTTCACCTGCACAATCTTCGGGTGAGGGCAGGGGCCAGTCCTTTCGTAAACAGGCCCAATGACCTGCATTTTCAGCTGCCAGATTCTTCTTGCCTGGCAGCACCTTTGGGAGGAAGGTTGGCACTCTTCAAACAAAACTGGCTTTTAATCACCCAGGACAAATGGGTATTAGACATTATAAACCAAGGTTACAAGTTTTATTTCCATACCTTGCCTCCTTTCAAAGGCATGCCAGAAGTTCCTCCTCAGCAAAGGCTAGAGGCTCACAAGCAGATTTCTTTACTTCTTCAAATGGGAGCTGTACAACCGGTTCCTCTGTCAGAAGTGGGCCTAGGTTTTTATTCTCGCCTGTTTCTAGTACCAAAGAAAGGGAACACGTGGAGACCGATTTTGGATTTATCTATCCTCAACACATATCTGGACATTCCAAAGTTCAAAATGTTGACGTTACAACAGCTTTTACCTCTATTGGGCAAAGATCACTGGATGGTAACTCTGGATCTCAAAGAGGCTTATCTTCATGTTCCCATCAGGCCCAGTTGCAGAAAGTACCTGCGTTTTCGGGCTGGGACTTTTCATTATCAGTTCTCTGCATTGCCCTTTGGCTTATCTACTGCGCCCAGAGTGTTCACAAAGGTTCTGGCTCCAGTGATAGCCTTCTTCAGGTTAAGAGGAATACAAATTTATCCATATTTGGACGATTGCCTGATTCTGGCTCAAGACAAGGACGAACTTCTTCATCATCTGCAGTATGTGATGGCAGTGTTAAGGTGCCTAGGGTATTCTGTGAACGAAACAAAGTCCAGTCTAGTACCCTCTCAGGACATGTGCTTTCTGGGTGTGAGACTGAATACAGCATCCCAGATGGCCTTTTTGACCCCGGACAAACAAAAGAATCTTTCTCTTTACTTCCATCAATTGTCTCTTCGGGTCCAGGCTGACTGCAAGGACAGTCCTTCAAGCCTTGGGGTTCATGGCATCTTGTATTCTGGTGCTTCCCAATGCCAAACTGCATATGAGGAAGCTTCAATGGTATCTCAAAATGTATGGACACAACACTGCCAAGATCTGGACACTGTCATTCAAATAATACCTTGCATTCAAAAGGAATTTTTGTGGTGGGCTCAGGAATGTCACCTAAACAAGGGACTCTCTGTGACCCGACCAGAGGCGAGTCAGATTCTAACGACGGATGCCTCAGACAAAGCTTGGGGAGCACATCTCAATGGAAAATGGGTACAAGACACGTGGCCTGCCAGACTTCAACATTTGCATATCAACTTGAAGGAGATGTTAGCAGTCCAATTTGCATTGATGGCTTTCAAGGATTTACTTCTCCCAGGACAGGTGTTGATTCAAACAGACAACACAACTGTCATGTGGTACATCAACAAGCAAGGGGGAACACATTCGTACCCTCTTTGCAGGCAAGCAATGATTTTGTGGGAGACTGCTCTCAGTTTACAGCTAAATCTTCAGGCAAGGTTTCTACCAGGAGCGCAGAACTCCTTAGCAGATGTGTTGAGCAGACAGATAGTGGATCCCCACGAGTGGAAATTGGATCCTCATGTATTTCGAAAGTTGACAGTGTTATGGGGAACTCCAGACATAGATCTGTTCGCTTCTCCACTAAACTACCAGTTGCCAAAGTTTTGCACAAAAATGTTTCATCCCACAGCTTGGAAGGTGGATGCTCTATCATTCAGTTGGAGCAATCTTCACGTCTATGCCTTTCCACCTCTGCCTCTCCTCCCAAAGGTACTCTTGAAGGTCAGACAGGACAAGCCAGCCATGATTTTAATAGCTCCAGATTGGCCTCGACAACACTGGTACCCACTGCTGAGAAGGTTGGTACGGGAGCCTCCATGGCCTTTGCCTTCGATTCCACACCTTTTGTCTCAGGAGGGCAATCACTTTCTCAATGTCAAAATTCAGTCTCTGCATCTCACAGCCTGGCATATTCTGTTCTAGACCCTGGAGGGTCTCAGCTTCTACAACAAGTTTTGAATGTTATTTTGGAGGCCAGAAGGCCTAGTACAAGGAAAGTTTACGCTGATAAATGGAGGAGGTTTTTTATTTGGAGCAAAGCAAAGGACTTTGATGTTTCCAAACCTGATTTAAGTGTTTCTCTTCAGTATCTTACTGAGTTATTGGACAAGGGTTTGTCTTTCTCCTCTATAATGGTTCATGCTGCAGCCATTTCTGCTCACTATGACTGTGACCCTCCATTATTCTCTCATCCTTTGTTTAAGCAATTTCTTAGAGGGGCAAAGAACATAAGACCCCCACGTAGAGCTCCTACTCCTGCTTGGGATCTCAATTTTGTGTTGGAGAAACTTACTTTACAACCTTTTGAGCCTGCAGCTACTGCCGAGTTGAAGTTTTTATCATGGAAGACTGCTTTTTTGTTGGCCATTACCTCTGCGAGAAGGGTTTCTGAATTACAGGCCCTTATGGCAGTTGAGCCTTTCCTAATTTTTCATAAGGATAGGGTATCTTTGCGTACTAATCCTACCTTTATGCCTAAAGTGGTTTCTAGTGTGGCCTTAAACCAAACTATTCATTTGCCTACTTTTTATGCAAACCCCCAAAATAAAGGGGAAAAGATTTTGCACACTTTGGATATTCATAGGCAGTTGCGTTATTATTTGAGCAGAACTAAAGGGTTCAGGCAGTCTCAGCAGTTGTTTATTTCTTTTGCTTTGGGTTCTCAGGGAAAACCTGTTTCAAAACAAACTATTTCTAAGTGGATTGGTTTTTGTATTGCTTTCTGTTATTCCCATCATGGTAAGGAGATTCCGGCTGGAATCAGGCCTCATTCCACTAGGGCTACTGCCACTTCTACAGCCTTTTTTAAGGGGGGTAGCTACTAAAGATATTTTGGAAGCAGCTACTTGGAGTTCAGTGCATACTTTTTCTAAACATTACCACCTTCCACTTTATTCTAAATCCAGGGCTGGATTTGCCACTGCTATTTTACAGGGCATTTTGGCAGCTCCCAATGCTTTATGATTTTGCCAACCTCCCTTTACCTCTGCTTTGGGATTCTACCCATATGTAAGGACTGCAGCAATGTGAGATGAAGAACATAGTACAGTTTTGTACCTACCATAAATGTAGATGTTCGAAGATCCACATTGCTGCAGTCCAATTTACCCTCCCTCCATCCCCTCTGCAGTTTGGAATGGTGGTGTGGTTTGGGTGGTAGTTACTGTTTGTACTTGTGTTTTTGGGGGAATTTTCTGTTTTTGGATGTGGCCTTTCTTTTTAGGGCCTTCTGACATCTGGGGCAAGAAAAGACTGAGGATATGACGTCGGTCATGCGCTTTTGTACCCTGACGCTCTGATGTCAGTTCTGAGCGCCCATGACTGACGTCAGCCTAATACTTTGGTATTCGGGCCGACCGAGGACAGCGGACTACCCATATGTAAGGACTGCAGCAATGTGGATCTTCGAACATCTACATTTATGGTAGGTACAAAACTGTACTTTGTGCAAGTTAACTTACCATAACTGTAGATGTCTGAATAGATAACTGCTGCAGTGACAAATAGGTGTATGTGATGTATCCTAACAGGGATATTGTCCATCCAGCCAGCCTAATAAAGCTTTTGGTGCCTTCTTGACATACCATATGCAAGCACCAGCACATAAGTATACAAGTATAAAAAGGACATATTGGCACCAGAATTCCAAGCTTTCTTTAATGAAAGAGGGAAGCTAAAGCCTAATGCTTAAGAAAAAGCATGTCAGATAGGGTCCTTGTCACTTTTGTTCTTTTTTCCTTTCATGGCCAGTTGAATACAGGAAACTAGAAAGGGGAGGAAGGTTGCTAATACTGTAATAGTAATCTATTCAAGCATCTACTGTTAGTGGTTACATTAAAATAAACAGCTGTAATGTGTTCATCATTAGATCCCTGTGTTAGTAGTATATAGCTGTATAAGATGATTACTAATGAAGGAACAGGCCCAGTTTCCAGAAGGCCCTGGAGAAAAACATTTAGAAAAGCCTGGTTTGTCTCTGGAAAACAAATCAGTTTTATAGTTCTTGGGGAAGGTGTCTCATAATGACCAGGTTGCTGTTTCTAGATTAGTTCCAGAACCCTGCCCTTTCCAGAAGGCCCCAGAAGTTGCCACAGCTTTGGTGGAGAAAGCCTTGACATTTTTTGGGAGGTTTGTTTTCCATGATGTGAATAACATAACTGAATAGCCTGAGATAGCTGCATATAAATGGTTTGCTTAGAAACTGGCTGTCCTTTTTTTCTTGCCCTCGGAGGAAATGCAGTTAGTCTGACATTCTGAAATCTGTACTGTTGTCCAAGTAATACCTGTGTTAACTGTGAACATCCAATGTGTGAAGAATTCTCCCTCCTGTATTTTGGGGTGCAGGGAAGAATGCCAGAATGTGAATAAGTTGATTTAAAGTAAACTCAACAAATTTGAACATGAAAGTGCAGCTGGTTCTGAGTCACCTTGTGCTTGTGTAAAATCAAAGAGAAATGAGAAGACATGAGGACTTGCAAGTGAGGTACTCATCTACCTAAAGTCAGAGCAGTAAAACAGTCTTGCAAGTAAGAAATTTCTTCAGAGAAATTCACTGCAAATTCGAAGGGAGATGGAGATAACTTCTCCAGTACAATATTAAAATCCTAGGGTGGTGCTACCTGTTTTTGTAGGTGGCCTAATATGTAAAACAACTTTCAAGAACTGTTTGACCCAGAAAAGATAGGAAAAGGGGAGTCAGCAGATAAGCTGAAATGGCCAAAAGGTGCACTTTGACAGACTCATAAACCCATTATTTGAACAATTCACATAGATGCTGGCGAACTAAGGGGTCTGTTGCGCTAAATGGATCTTGGTGTCTAATGTGGCACCAACTAGAAAACTGACTCCATTTTGCTGTATACAATTTCCTAGCAGGTGTTCTAGTATTCCTTAATTCCTGTTGCACATCCCCTGAAAAAAAAGTGCCTAAATAGGGTCAAAAAATGATCATCCAGTCAGATGACTGAGAATGTTGCAGTAGATGAGAGATCCCTTTTTCTGTGTGAGTAGGTTCACTGTGTGAGGAAGTTTTGGGTAATTACTCCTGACCAGTTTCATGACAGGGGTTTTGAACTAGTATCCCTGTCCAGAAGATCACAACTGGGTCAGCAGTGGGATTTCTCAAAAGAAACTTAAGAGAGTCTGGCATCTTACAAAGTCTGTCTGTTTTTTTCTGGCATCTTACAAAGTCAGTCTGGATTTCTAAGTGCAAGGGGGTTGAGAATTCAAAATAATAGCAACATTAAAAGCATCCTCCAAAGCTCCCAGAAATGGAAAGATAGGTTAAGTGCTGTGGGGAGTCCATGCTGAACTGGTTGTATCTTTTTTGATCCTGCATAACTACTGATGTGAAGTTGTTCAATCTCGCCGTTTGTTCTTGCATGTGGGGTACAAAGTGATCGGCTCCGAGTCGGACGCTTTCCAAGCTCTAGATATCTCAGAAGCTCGTGACACAGTCCTTATCCCATGTTGCTCTGCTGCCAAACTCCAGATCTAGTTTGCCGCTGCAACGGATCTCACGCTCTTCGAAAGAAGCTCGGGCCAATACCTTTTTTTCTTGTCTTTTGACAGAAAATTGTCAGTACTTGATAGTTTTTAATATATATAATAGTAGTAGTCTAAATATTTCTTGTTTGTGTTTTTTTTGAGATACTTATCGTGTGCTTTGTGTGTTTTCTTAGTAGCGGTTGCTCCTAGGCCTTTGGCCGTTTTCTTTAGTTGCATTTTTTGACAGGGCTCTGTCAGTTATTCTGTCTGTTTTTGCTAATACTTGTTTTTTTTTTTGAAATAGAGTTAGTGAGTGTTCAGGGATCTGAACGTTTTGTGTGATTGTTAGTGTTCTTAATATCTGTAAAGTTCAGGGATCTGAACCTTTAGTAATTGTGCTGTTTTTTTTTTTTGATTTTTTGCATATGTCAGAAAAACAGAGATCAGGATTCAAGCGGTGTGGCTGCGGACAGAAGATGTCCATCACCGACCACCACATACTTCATGCGTTTATTGCTTAGGGCCTTTACACCTGCAAGAGGACTGTTCCATCTGCCACTCTTTTAGTGGCAGAGTTATGCTGGAAAGGTGTAGGAAGTTTATTGATAGAGGCCTCATAAAGTCAGACTTCCTAGAGGCTTTAGATAAGTCTGAACAGACCTCCAAATCTTCGAAGGGGTCGAAGTCTTCCAAGCTGTCATCGGAGTCCAAGTCATCGGCTCCAAGCACCTAGGGGAAGATTCGGTCACCAGCTCCTCAGCCCTCGGAGCCGAGCACCGAATTTTTGTCTCTGAGCCAAGTCCCGAGGTTGGAACCGGTATCGGAGGTTTTAAAGTCTCCAGTCTTCGGATCCTTCGACCAGTTCTTCCAGGACCCTCTTGGATGTCGATGTGGACCGTGTGGTGCAGAGACTCTTGGAGACCCCAGCCTTATCCAAATTGCTTTCAGCTTCATCTCATCTGGCATCGAAGCCCTCCCACCTCCCCCCGGTCACGATTTCTGCTCCTCCTCCGAGACCACTCGAGCCTTCGGAGCTGGAAGGTGAGGACCTGATAGTTGTGGAACCCTCTGAGCCGAGGCCTGTTACGGTGCCTTTGGCCCCATCAACCTTGACATCTTCGGTTCCGATCGAAGGGTCTCGGAGCCGACACTCTCTCGCTAGTTCCGGAGGAGAGAGTCGAACCAAGGCTTCGGTTCCGACTTTTCCTCTCGGGATCTCGGTGCAGTTGAGCTGGGCTCTGCCTGTGGTTCGGAGCCCGTGGTCTCGGCCCTGAGGAGACTGCAGTCTTCTTCGGAACCGGCGGACTCCTTGGGCAGAGACACCGGTGCCTTCGATACCATGAGGAAGGTCATGTCTGCTAAGACTTTTACCTCTTTAGATCCTTCCTCTTCCTCCCCTAAAGGGCCCTGTTCTGTCTCTACATCACAAGTTTCTACCAAGCATCGAGACCCAGAGCCTCAGGTAACCCCATCAGGCGACCCCTGCTCTACGGAGACTTCACCAGACGCTCCCACTGATGAAGTCCCTAGGAAGAGACTGTGCAAGAGGAGGCACTTGGATTCCCTTCAGAAATCCTTGACATCAGACACTGACTTAGAGGAATCAGAAGGGTCCCCACGGTTCCCCTCAGAGGATGTCTCATTTGCAGACATCCTAGAAATACTTAAGCAGAGGGGTGACTGGCAGTCCATTACCCCTACTGAGGATCATTCGGTGCTCCTGAAGGCCTTTGGGTCTCAACCTTCCACCTCCTGGGTTACTCCACCTTTTGACGAATTAATGGACTTGATCGCTCGAAATGCGTGCGAGTCTCCTGATTCCATGGAAGCAGTCCATCAGAGGCCCAACAAATTCACCTCCCCTCAGGATAAGTCCTTTCTTACAAAGGGAGTGCCCGTTGATGCCATAGTAGTGGCAGCGGCCACCAAGAAAGAGATGTCAGAGACCTCTTCTTCTCTCCATCCTCCTAATAAAGATTCCAGGACGATGGACAGATATGGGAAACGCATCTTTAGTTCTGCGACATTAGCAATGAGATTGCTTAACTATTTAACCCACTTTACCCGTCTTCAACGAGATCTCCTCAAAGAGCTTGGAGATAATCTACAGGGCAACACAGACGATGCTGTCTCCGAGAAAGTGACGGCACAGCTTAACACCCTTAATTCCATTCGGCTAATTTGTTATGCAACCGAGGGATCGAGCCGGGCAGCAGATTCAACGATAGCTCTGCGGAGACCATCCTGGATGCACTTATGCTCCTTTGCGGAAGCCTTCAAGTCTTCCTTTATTACCCCATTTGATGGCTCTTCCTTGTTTGGACCTAAAGTCAAGGCAACACTCACTAGGTGTGAGCAGGAAGGAAAAACTCTATCTGCCGTAGGAGTCTGTTTTTCCACTCCCACTAGACTATACCCCAAAGGGCAGAAAGGTGGAAAAATGTGGTTCTGGAAGTCCCAAGGAGCTTTCCAGAACACACGTGGTGAACCCCCCTCCAGGGGCAGAGAAGGGGGTATAATGGTAGACGCTGCCCAGGCGGCAGAGACGGTCCACAAAACCAGGGTGACAGGGAGCAGTTCCTTGGCAAGCCCCATCAGAGCTCCTGAGAGGAGGCCCAGCCGTCCTACTCTGGAGGCAGTCGGGGGTTGCTTAGCTTTATACTCAGACGCCTGGCTAGGAATTACATCAGATTCCTGGGTAAAAAGCGTAATTACCAGAGGTTACATCATTCCGTTTTCAGAATCCCCTTCCATTCGTGCAAGAATCTCAGACATTCCACCCAGTCTGCGGAATCTATCAGCCATAGAAATTCAAAGGCTGCTGGAAAAAAAAGTCATCCAGCCAGTCCCGGTGGACCAGATAGGATCCGGAACTTACTCCATGTTCTTTTTCGTCCCAAAGAAGACAGGGGACTGGAGGCCCATCTTAGACCTCAGCAAACTAAATACCTTCGTCAAAAAGGAAAAGTTCCGGATGGAAATGCTTCAATCAATGTTTCTCGAAACGGGCGATTGGATGTGCTCGATAGATCTCAAGGATGCGTACTACCACATCAAAATGGCAAGACCATCCAGAGATCACTAGTGTTTCTGGCTGGGGGCCAGTCACTACCAATTCCGAGCTCTGCCCTTTGGTCTCACCACAGCCCCCCGAATGTTCACCAAATGTATGGCAGTGGCCACGGCTCACCTGAGACATTTAGGATTCCGGTTGTTTCCATATCTTGATGACTGGCTCCTCACCGCCACCACCAGGCATAAACTGATTATTGCCAGAGATTACATTATCAGCCTGTGCTCCCAGTTGGGCATAACCTTAAGTTTCGGAAAATCTGCTTTATCGCCATCGCAGCATATTTCCTTTATAGGAGCAGATCTAGACACCACCACCACCACCCTGGTCAGATTGCCGCAAGAACGAGTATTCTCTTTACGAAACCAAGTATCCCTTTTATTGATGGAAAAGAAAGTCCCTGCATTCCAAGTTCTGAAGCTGTTGGGCACCATGGCAGCGACTCTCATAGCGGTTCCTCTGAGGCGTATGCACATGAGGATACTCCAATGGTTACTCTTCACACAGTGGTCTTAACAACTTCCAATGTCACACACATTCTGCTGACAAATACTTGTAAAAAGGACCTCCTTTGGTGGTTGAACAGCCACCAAGTTACTGTAAGTCGTCCGTTTGTACTCCCCCCTCCCACAACCACAGTGACCACGGATGCTTCCCTGATAGGGTGGGGGGGGGGCTGTGTCAGGGAAGAACTGTCCAAGTTACTTGGTCAGAGATGGAATCCAGTTTGCACATCAATGTCTTGGAGTTGAGAGCGGTGTAACTAGTGTTGCAACACTTTCACGACTCTCTACCTCGAGAGACGATTGCAATACAGAGAGACAACATGTCAGTAGTCTGGTACATCAACAAGCAAGGGGGAACCAGATCTTACCCCTTATGCCGAAAGGCCCTGAGAATTTGACAGTGAGCTGTATCCACCGGGCGCTTCCTGATAGCAATGCACATCCTGGGGTCATCCAACATAACGGACAAATTGAGCAGAGCCATTCTTTTGCCTCACCAGTGGTCCCTCAAAGAACGAGTGTCGGAAATGATATTCCGCAAATGGGGCCAGTCTTCCTGCGACCTTTTTGTATCCCCGATGAATGCCAAATGCAGAAGCTACTTTACCCTGTACCCTCCACCAGGGGACATCCCAAGGGACGCACTTGTACAGGATTGGCCCTTGGGTCTCCTGTATGTCTTTCCTCCATCCCCGCTGATCCCCAAATTTTTACAGAAAGCCAAAAGCATGGGAAGGACTGTTATTCTGGTAGCCCTGTTTTGGCCTCGGCAGGTATGGTTTCCCCTTCCTTCAACAATACCAAGTGGAAGAACCTTGGGTTCTGGACCCAGTGCCAGACCTTCTGACTCATTCATCAGGAGTTCTTCACCCCTCTCTTGTCTCCCTCAAATTGACAGCTTGGCTGCTCCACTTCCCAACCTAGCCAGGTCTCATGATTTGTCTCCCGTGGTTCAGCATATTCTGGTTTCTTCTCATAAAGTCTCCACCAGGAAACTATATAACAGCAAATGGAAACGATTTGATCATTGGGCTTCTCAACATGGTATTGATCCCCTTATTGCTCCTATTCATCTGGAATTTATTACTTCACTTTTCCACAATGGTGCGGTAGCCGCTAC
Source organism: Protopterus annectens (assembly GCF_019279795.1). Lineage (NCBI taxonomy): Eukaryota > Metazoa > Chordata > Ceratodontiformes > Protopteridae > Protopterus > Protopterus annectens. The sequence goes on from NC_056731.1 coordinate 927,363,332, forward strand.
TATAAGGGCTCAATTGGCTGCCATATCTAACTTTCATGTGGGATGCAGAGGTTCTAACTTTATGTCCCACAGATTATGTAAAGCCTTTTTGAAAGGGATTCATCACCTTCGACCCCCTATCAGACATCCGATTACTCCCTGGAATCTAAATTTGGTGCTGTCTCAACTCATGCTTCCCCCTTTTGAGCCTGCATCTTCTTGTCCTTTGAAGTTCTTTTCTTGGAAGACATTTTCTTAGAGGCCATTACTTTGGTGGGTAGAGTTTCTGAACTTCAGGCACTCTCTATTAAGCCCCCATATTTGGTCTTTCACCCCGACAGGGTGTCTCTAAGAACAAATCCATCCTTTCTCCCGGAGGTCTGTTCCAAAGCGAACTTGAATCAGTCCATTGAACTTTCCACTTTTTTCAGACATCATGCCAGTAAATTGGAATATATGTTGCATAAGCTTGATGTTCACAGACAATTGAGATTTTATTTGGACAGAACAAAATAATTCAGAAAATTAGATCAACTGTTTGTTTCCCATGCAGACAATAAGAAGGGCCTTTTGGTATCCAAAGTTACGTTGTCCAAATGGCTTTCTGATTGTATAAAGTTTGCATATTCTTCATCCCATCAGCCGTTAGAATGTGAAGTGAAAGCTCATTCTACCAGGGCTGTTTCTACATCCCTAGGTCACGCAGCTCGTTTACCTTTGGACACCATTTGTGCAGCTGCTACTTGGTCCAAACCTCATACGTTTATTACTCATTACAAAGTGGACAGGGCCTCCAGGGACAGGGCTGCCTTTGGTTCCACCATTCTCAGGAATGTACTCCCATGAGCTGCCCAGGATTAGGGTGCTTGGGACGCTACCCACGTGCAAGAACAAACAGCGAGATTGGACAACTTCACATAAAGAAGTTATGTTCTTACCATAACGTTCCATGTGAGTTGTTCATCTCGCCTTTGTTCTTACACTCCCTCCCAACTTCCCTCTCCATGTTCTGGAAGAACGAGTATGGCTGGTGGTCCGGTTGATCTTACTAGTTTCCTCTTGTCAGCCAGGTTATCTGTTAACTATTGTAAATAGTTACTTTGTTATATTGGGTTGCTTAGTTGTGTTTCTTGCTGGGTTCAGCAAACTAGATTTGGGGTTTGGCAGCAGAGCATCATGGGATAGGGACTGTGTCTCGAGCTTCTCAGAGACCTAGAGCTTGGAAAGCGGCCAACTCGGAGCCGATGGATCGGCTCCGTACCCCACATGTAAGAACAAAGGCAAGATGAACAACTCACATGGAACGTTATGGTAAGAACATAACTTCTTTTTCCCTCCCACTTGAAGAACTTTTGACTTAGGGGGTGGTGTCAGAGAAAAGGCATTTCTCCATTTGGAGAATCTGTTGGCAAAGTGCCATCAGATTCAGAATCTTAGTTGATGGGAGAAAAGTGTAAAGCACAGTCAAGCCCTTTATCTTTGGAATCAGAGACTGCCTCTTCATCAGAAGTAGAGGATCTCTTCCTTTTTGCCTCAGTAGACACTGGAGTGGAAGACTTAAAATACTCTTATTGCCTTAAAAAGACCTGACAAAGTTGCCCCTGTCTTCCTGGGAGACCTGAGTGGAGAGGGTAGAAAGGGAGAGACAGATGTTTAGTCTTCTTGGTCATTTTCTTTAGGGGGTTATAGTTAGTTTTTTTTGAAGGAATAAGATGCTGGGCCTCCATCGGTGACCCAACAAATTCCTCCCTTAGCAGAATTGATAAACTCCTCCCTCTACCACAGTAAGAGTAAAATGAGGTTTTCCCATTCTCAGCTGTGGATGCCTGAAGTCCAGTCTGAAAGGATGGGAGCTCTTCCTGGGCCATAGCAGCATCCTGTGGATTCTTGCAAAAGGAACTGGGTAAATCTTTAGTAGAACAGTCTGCCCCAGACTGCTACAAACGGGCAGACGAATTGTCTTTTCAAAAATGTTTTGAAATGTTTCTCTCTCTCTATCAGTGAGGGAGATCTGTATAAACATATTTTTTTTTCTTTATTTCTTATGAGTGGGGGAAATCTGTATTAAAAAAAAAAAGAGAGAGAGGTATAGTGTCAAAAGCCATACTCATGCATGTCAGAACCACCAGATGCATGTTCTCAAGAAAAGATCTTGTGGAATTGAGCCTATTTCTCATGGTTTTAGGTTTAAAGGCTAAGCGGATATCACAAGACCTGACATTATAGCTGTCCCGTCAAACGAAAATACAGGCCATTTAGGTTTCCTTATAAGGTACCTGCATTCAACACCCATTTTCACCTTTTCTGACAGTTGTACTACAAGTCAGTGTAACCTTTTACAGAGAAAAAGAAAAGTTCCCTAATGGGGTTGTTATTTGCCCAAAAAAGAATCAGGTGCCAGCCACCAATACTACTTTCTTGTGCTAACATTCTCTTGTGCTGGAATGGTCATATAGTGCACAAGGAAGGCACTCAAAGCTTTAGTAGACTGGCTGGATGTCGGCTATCCTTGGCAGGGTACATCATTCCATATAGCCATGTTACTGTAATAGTGATCTACTGATGAACATGATACAAATTCTCTAGAAACAAATAGTTGCAATGTGCCATGGCTCTACCTTCTTGTTTTGAGATGGCCAACATGGCAGGTTAAATTCAGTTTTTATTTACAATGAAATCAGTAGAGTACAGTTGTAGTCTTTGTTGCATTGTATATCCAAGTGATCTTTATAATTCCCTGAAGGATCTGACCTACAGCCTTTTATACATCATTACCAAACATGGGGGTCTTTAAAGCCTTTCACTTTCAGTTTGGCATGATGTGCTTTATACAGTATTTACATGTCTGATAGCTATGTGACTTTCACTGAGGTTGAGCAGCACTAGTCCAGAAAGCACTTTTACTGGATTGTCATTTTACCAGAAGTAAAAATGTATATATTTAACCAGAGAAAGTAATTTTTTTTTCTGACTGAAAATGTGAATCACCAAAACTGTGTATGAGGAGGCATTTTGCAAATGTCAGATTCAGCATTGAGATGCATTGGAATTCCCTTTTGGTGGAATACTAGTCCTTCATACATTCTGGAGCTTAATATCCTATTGTCACTGCCAGACAGTTTTGCGTTGAAACCACAAAGGCCGACATAAATTTGAAATGTTATGCATGGGAACCAAGCATAGGTGTTTACAGGCATTTCATTATCATGCTTTGGCGTACTGCCATTTTTATTAGTGATGCTTGTATGATAATTTCTTAGGCTGGACTATGCAGCACTTCTCCAGAATGCATCTTTACTAGTTATATTGCAATAGAAGTAAAAATTATTTGTATTTCAGTGGACAGAACATTTTTGGGGACTGTGGATTTGGCATAGTCAAATCTGTATATACTGAGTAGAATATTTTTTTACTTGAATTCAGCATTGTGTTACTCTAAAATCCATGATGGTACCATATCAGTCTTGGGTACTTTTATTTAGTAACCAAGTAACTTGTTGCCTGAAACGTTTGTAATGAGGAGGAGATGCTAGATGTTAACCCCACACCAGTACCCAAGTACAGGCATTTTAGGTATTGGTACTACAAACAGGCATTAGCAAATTTCTAAGGCATTACCACTAACTGCCAGTTTTCTTTCACATTCTGACCTTTGAGTGGCAGCAGTTGCAACTTTCACTTAGTTATGGTGTCAGCCTTCATTCCACGTATCCATGTCCATTCCAGTGTACTCACTGATGCAGTAAACTGCATTTTTTCTGCTGTACTGTTGCAACATACAGATCAGGATGAATCCAGAGGTAGACCACTCTCGCCAGTCTCTTGGTTTCTTTATTTGTTCCTCTTCTCCAAGACATTACAGGAAAAAGAGAGAAGAGAATCCCTAAGCATTGCTTTAAGTAATGTTCTGATCTGTTGTCGTTTTCATTTGTTCTTCAGCTGTTGGGTTCAGATCCGACTCTACTGCTATTTTCAGCTCATGGAACACTGAAACTCCTGAGCTCCTCCCTTACCATTAGTGCACTAGTCCCCTACCCTACATCAGATTTCATTTGCCACTTTTCCATACGGACATGGTCACTGTTAGCTCTCAAGCTATAGCTAGTTTGTAAGTAAAAGTAGATTTTCGATATCCTTTATTCATTATTGAATCAAATCCTCTCTTGCCTTTACTACACTTTAGTGCATTCTCCTAATACCATAGTTAATATTTTATTTCTTTCATCACTGAGATAGTTCCTTAAATTGTTACTGGTAATATTTCCTTTTCCTCTTTTTCTATCTATCTAGAAATGTATTTATTAACAAAAAAAAAAAAACTTTTTTCTTGTACTATCCTGGTATTGATAGATATAGTTGAGAATCCCTTGGGTTTTAAAAAATGTAAGGCCTGTGGCCGTAAGATTCCTTTATTGGCTGCACATGATCTGTGTGTTTATAGTTTAAGCCCAGACCATTTGTATTCTGAATGCAATACATGTAAGGCCTTACTGCAGGACTAAAATGATTTTAAGAGTATTACAACCCTCATCATCCTCTGATACAGCATCTAGGACTCATGCCCCTAAGAAGGTTGATAAAAAAGAGGCCAAAAAGTATCCTTTGAAACCTTAGGGCTCTTCTGCTCCAAGCACAGAACCACCTCTAAAAATATCTAAATGGTCCGATCCGAATATGAAGTCTTCCAGTCCGTCTACTTTGAATCCAAAACCTATGATGCTGGTTCTGTCCCCCTTGGATCTGAAAAAGCATAAGGATAGGTCCCCTTGGATCTGGTCTCCTCCAAGTTTGGATCCAGTATCTTCCCATCTCCTTTCCTGGAAAGACATCGCCACTATAGGACCTTGTCTGTTTCTTCCTCATCTTGATCCTCTAGAAGTCTGACCAAAGCAGATGTAGATAGGTTGATGAAATTTCAAATGATGCAAGTTAAAATGGGAATTCTCTCAGCTCCTACCGCACTTTGTTCGGAGACCTTCATCAGTACTACCCCACCTATTTTGTCTCCTTCTCTGATGACAACCTTTGGTTTCAGAGCAGTTGGATCCAAGAATCCCAGCGCCATCTGTATCTGATCTGAAGATCCTTGTATCTCCTATGCTGATACAGAGTAGACCGGCTCTGTGAACATCAGGGGCCGGATGACTCTCGGTGCTGTAGCATCTGCGCCAGATCAGAGGTGTTGAAGTCTACTCAGATTGTCTGAGCTGTCTCTGCCCCCCCGAAGCCTCTGCTGTGGACAGCTTGGCCCTGACCACTGCTTCGAGTGGTTTGCCTTTGAAGGAGCTGACTGTACAGAAGCATGTCTTCTCTGAGCCATTAGTTTCTTTCTCTCCAAGGCATTCTGCTTTCGAAGTAGTTGAGAGCATTTTCTCTGCTGCAAGTGAGAGGACATGTCCACCCTCCTCAGCTGCTACATCCCAGACCCACTTGTCTTTGTGTCTTGAGCCTCAACTTCCTACTCCCTCAGGGTATATTGATGGCTTCCAATACTTCTCCAAAACATCCCACCAAAGAAGTCCCTAGGAAGAGAAAGTGCAAAAGGAGGCACTTAGACTCTCATCAAGAGTCTGTCATGGAGGATACTGATTTTGTTGAGTTGGAAGGGTCCCCAAGATCACCACCTGTTGGTCTGATTTGGACACACATTAGAGATCCTCAATCAAATGGGTGGTTGGTCAACTGACAACCCTTCCCAAGAGGAATCAGTATTTCTGGAAGCCTTTGGGGCTGGCCCATATACCTCCTGGGTGACTCCACCCACTGATGAGCTCATCGATTTGATCTCTCAATGGGGATGGAAGGAACCTGAATCCATTGAGCCAATCCCCAGGATAGAGAATTTTGGAACAAAGGAGTACCGGTTCATGCCATGGTCATAGCGGCAGCCATAAAAAAGGAACTTGCAGAATAAAGATCCACTGTTCATCTCCCTAACAGGGAGTCTAGGGCACTGGACAGATTTGAAAAGCGTGTATATGCTTTAGTGACTTTTGCACTTTGGTTGCTGAAATATTTGGCACACCTCACCAGACTCCAGAGGGATTTGTTTAAAGAATTCACCAAATCCACCTCTGGGACCTTTACTTCTGAGGCAGAGAGCTCAATTGCCTCACAGCTGGCTACCCTAAAGTCCATTTCAGATTCATAAATGAGGTTTATCTGATATGCAGCTGCAGATACCTCAAGGGTGGTGGTTTCGGGCATTTCTATTAGGAGGCATGGCTGGATGCACCTGTGTGATTTCGAGGAGCCCTTTAAGTCTGTGTTTGTCAATGCTTCCTTTGACAGAAGTTCTTTATTTTGGCCCTGAGGTTAAAAAAAACATTATCTAGGTGTGAGCAGGATGGTAAGACCCTTTTTGCTGTGGCATATGTTTTTCAACTCCTGAGCCGTGGTGGTGCAGCAGTTAGCATTGTCACCTCACAGCAAGAGGTTCTCCGGTTAGATTTTTGGCTAGACCGCCTATTGTGCCGAGTCTGCATGTCTTCCTTGCGGTGGAGTGAATGTGAAAAGGCATGCAAGTAGGTGCATGAGTGGGTGTGCCTTCTTTGAAGGGGCTGGCAACTCGACACCATAAAAATTCACTGCCAGTCATTAGAGGACTGGAGTTCCACTGTGGCGACCCCTAACTGGGAAAAGCCAGAAGAGTATTTTTTTTCAACTCACAAAGGACTGTTTCTAGGAATCATCAAGGTGGTTGAAAAATGTGGTTCAGAAAGTCTCAAGGTCCTTTTCCAAGATCCACTTGGAGGTAGTTCCCCCAGGTCAGAGAGGGGAACTTTCGGAAGACGCTGCCTGCATGGCAGAGGAGGCCTGCAAAACCAAGGGTCCAGAGACACTTTCTCTGACAGATCCTACCAATGCTTCTGAAAGGAGGCCAGATTGTCAACCTCTGGAGGCAGTCGGAGGTTGTGTATCCATGCCCCTGAGAGCCTGGCTAGAGATTAAAAAAATTTGTGGGTGCAGAGGATTATTTCTAGAGGTTATATTATACCCTTTTCCTTCCTCCCCAACAGTAAACAAAATTCCCAATGTTTCACCCAGTCAGCGGAAAGCAGCAGCCCTAGAAATAAAAAGTTGCTAGAAAAAGTCATCCAAGAGGTCCCCTAGACCAGGAGGAGTCAGGAACTTACTCAAGATTCTTTTTAGTGTCGAAGAAAATGGGACTGAAGACCAGTTTTGAATCTCAGCAGTCTGAACAAGTCATTTCTGTACACAGAGTTCCTGATGGTCATGGTTCAGTCCATTCTGCCCTTTCTGCACAAGGACGACGACTGGATGTGCTCAGTAGATCTTCAGGTCCAGACAGTCCAGAAAGTACCTATGCCTCCGGCTGGGAGACGGTCATTACTAATTCAGAGCTCTGCCCTTTGGTCTCACCACAGCCCCTGGGGTGTTCACCAAATGCATGGCAGTAGTGGCAGCTCACGTGAGACTGCAGGGATTCCGGGTGTTTCCTTACTTGGACAGTTGGCTCATAACCACTCCAACCAACCAGGCATCATCTGATCAAAGCAAGAGATTATGTACTTTAGTCATGCTCTTACTTAGAGATTACTATAAATCACAACAAATCTCAACTAGAACCAGCTCAGATGTTACACTTTATCAGAGCTTTGTTTGAGACAGTAAACTTGACAGCTTCCCGTCCGTTACCAAGGGTACAAACCGTACAATTCCAGGTCAAAAAGATCATTCACTCTCTCAGCTTGATTAATCCTTCAAGCATTCGGGTCAGTGATTGCTGCAATGTTTTGATTACTTTAGCAGGGTACCACATGAGAATTCTTTAGTGGACCTTAGCGACTCTGTGTTCTATTCTTCAACCTTTATCCACCCAAATCAACATAACTACCTCCTTTGGTGGATTTATTCTGATTAGATTATACAAGGTCGCCCCTTCACTCTCCCTCAGCCCAAGGCCATAGTTACCACAGACACTTTCTAGGTTGGGTGGGAAGGACACTTTAGAAAAGACTGTCCAAGCCATATAAGGTCCCCCGAAAAGGCCAGTATGCATATCAGTATCCTAGAAATGAGAGTTACCATTGCAGGCCTTCCAAGATGCACTCCCCCTCCTGGACCACTGCAATTCAGACAAACAATATGTTAGTAGTCTTGTACATCAACAAACACAGAGGAACCAAATCTTATCCTGTGTATCGAGAAGCTTTGAGAGTTTGGCAGTGGGTGATCTCATCCAGTTGATTTCTGATAGCAGTGCACATGCCAGGAAAAGCCAACATGATAGCAGATAAATTAAGCAGGTCCATTCTAATGTCTCACGAGTGGTCACTCATCATGAAAGTGGCAGAAAAGATATTCCGTCTGTGGGGCCAACCTTGCTGCAATCTCACTGAATCTCCCCTCAACAAGTGCTGCAGGTTCTTTGCCCTGGTCTCCCCTCTGGGAGAATCACTGACAGACACTCTTCTCCCCAAATTCGTTCAGAAAACATCTCCGTTGAAGAGCACAGTCATCCTCATTGCTCCTTATTGGTCTCATCAGATTTGGTGCCACTCTCTTTGACCTCATCTGCTTCGCCCGTCATGGATTCTGGATCCAGTTCCAGACCTCCTGTCTCATCTGACAGACATGATGCACCCTGACATCTTAGGTCTAAAATTCGCTGAATGGTTTCTTCACTTCCATTGACAGCAAGGCAGCCCATGCTCTCCTCCCCTGTCTGACACATTCTTTTATCCTCCCACAAAGCTTCAGCTAGAAAAATTTACAGTAGTAAATGGAAAAGGTTTGTCATTTGGGTGCAGCAGAATGACATTGACCCTTTTTCAGCACCAGTACCCAGAGTTCTTGAGGTTTATCTACAGTTTTTAACGAAGGTGCTAGTTCTTCAACTATAAAAGTACATCTAGCTTCCATTTAATTTTCACATTGGAGTAAACAGTTTGTCTTCAGCTTCTTCAAAACTTTGTAAGGCCTTTATAAGAGGAACCTTTTTCCTTAGACCCCTTTTAAAGATCCCACTCCCCCATGGGATTTGAATTTGGTTTTACAATCTTTGACCCAACCTCCCTTTGAACTGTCAGCCAAGTGTGAGCTAAACTTTTGAACCTGGAAGACTGCCTTTTTAGTGGCCACCTGCGAGAAGAGTCTCAGAACTTCAAACCCTATAGTTTAAACTTCCATATTTGATTTTCCATAAGGACAGGGTAATCCAGTCCTTATGAACCAACCCATCCTTCCTTCCTAAGGTGGTATCCGAATCCAATATTAATCAAAATATCTACCTTCCAGATATCTTTCCAAATGTTTACATTTTTATCTGCATAGGGCAAACATTTTCAGGAAATCAGATCAATTATTTGTTTCCTTTATGGATTCAAAATTGGGCAAACCAGTTACTAAGGTAACCTTAGGCAAATGGCTAACTGATTTGTATTTCATTTATTTACAAAAAAAATGGGTTTGTCTTTGCCAAAACCTCTAAAAGCTCGTTCTACCTGGTCTGTAGCAACTTCTTCAGTATTTTTATCTGTATCTTCCTTGGATGGTCGTGCAGCTGCAACTTGGGCTAACCGTCGTACCTGTGTTGCTCATTGCAAATTGGATCTGGTCTCTAGGGGAAGAGCAGCCTTCGGCTCAGCAATGCTCAGGAATATCTTTCCTTAGAGTCCTCCCAGGATTTGGGTTGCTGGGGGACCCTGTCCCAACAGTTGAGGAATGAGTGAAAATGGCAACAACAGATAGTTATGTACTCAGCATAACGTTCTGTGTTGTGCATTTTCATTCTACCTCAACTTCCCTCCCTCCAGCCCCCTACCTTTTTTGAATTTTGGAAGGATTAGAAGAGGCTAAAGGAACCAGTGTTCCTTTATTTGAGCTCCAAGTACTGTTCTCTCTTTATATTTGTTAAATATTAAATAGACTTAAAAAAAAAAAAAAAAAAGTCCGCAAACAAGATCTGAGGTATGGTAGGGGATTAGTACATTATGGGTAAGGGAAGCGCTTGAAAGTGTGTTTTCAACGATGGTCAGATCCGAACCAAACAGTTGAAGAATGAAAATGGACAATGCAGATGGCTTCAGTTACTCAGTTGTTATGAATGTTTCTCCATGGTTTCATTAATTGTGTGATAGTTGTATTTGTCAAATTTAAAGAAAAAAGTTCTTTGATAAATCTATTGAGAATGAAAATTCTTCTGATGGGGAAATAATTGCAGGAAATGCTTTTGAAAGCCAGTATATTTTAAGTGTTCTTAAGAAACTGCAGTCTGCGAGTATAATTGAGTCTGGGAGTTCTCCAAGGTTTAGCTCTTCCTCAATGGAATTCATTTTTTGGAAACTTACAAAATAATGATGAAAACCAAACCTAACCTTGCATTATTTAAAATAAGATTTTCAAATTCTGCCATTTTCGAGTTTTGTGCACTGATGCTGTTTGTGAATCTGGGTATTCTGAAGGTCACCACAGATCTTGTCACCTGAAGTACTGGGCCACATTTTCGAGGGCTCCTGAGAACAGTATCCTTTGAGTGCATTTTTTTCCTCCATTATCCTTCTTCTCCTCCACTGAGAGTTTTTCTCTACAGTGAAATAGTTTAACTTAGTTTAATTTAGGTTTTTTTTTTGTCTTAGAATTGTACAACTAGAATTAGTTTGAATAGGAATGTTTATAGTTTGCTTAGGTTACTGTTTATAAGTGTTATAGATCTGTTGGTGTCTTAGCATAGAGTTAGTTTAGCTGTGTGCTTAGTTTATAGTGTGTGCTGTGTTTTCCTTAGATATAAAAATGTTCATAGTAGTACTTAAAAGTAGTTTTTTACTAGAGTTCTTTCCTCATCTGTTTGAATCATGGCTGATGGGCAAAGGTTTAAAAAGTGTACAGAGTGCAGGCACAAGCTCCTTTCAAAGGACTCACACTCTTTGTGTGTGTATTACTTGGGCACTGCCCATCTCAACACCCTGTGTCAGGCCTGCTCATCCTGGATCTGAACAGCTCACAAGTTAAAGGAGGGAAAAGTTCATGGTTAATGGCCTCCTTCCCCCTGAGACTGGGTCTGCCACACTGTCTTCCACTACTACTTCCTTCCCCAATGGGAAGGACAACAAAGCTAAGGCAAGCAGAGGGAAAGGGAGAAAGACAGAGGAGTCAAGAAAGTGAGGCAGCAGGATAAGGATAGAAAAATCCAAAGAAAAAGAGAAATCTGAATTGGATGTGAGCCCAGCAAGGAATCACCAGGTCCAACACTTGTGTCTGGTTCAGATCCAAAGATAACTTGACATTTTGAATTATCAGTTCTTTGTGTGCATGCATCTGTTCATCTCCTCCTTGATGTTTTTCATGTTTCACTGTTGCAGTCATTACATTTCGGTAATCTGCTGGCAGGTTGCCCTCAGTCGGCCTGAGTTCCAAAGTCTTGGGTCCTGCATCGGTTGCTGTCTTCTCTTACATGACGTCAGGTAATCAGGGGTATAGAACATGCAGCAGATGCCATTTTCTTGCCGCGCAGTGCCCGAAGCAGAAGCATTTCGCAAGTGCCAGTCGGCCAACTACTGAAATGTTTGAGTTTGAGTTTCAGAACCGAAGTCTTCACTAAAGCCAAGTACCCCATTGGGGAAACTTTTTTCTTGCTTTTTACCAATGTCAGAAAAAGTTAATAATTGTATTACTTGTGGGAAGCAAATCCCTCATAAGGATTTCCATTTATACTGTATTCCTTGCCTAGGCCCTGATCACAACGTGCCTGGCTGTCGGTTTTGTGCTAGATTTAACCAACGCACTATTAAGCGTTGGTATATTTTTGCATCAAAGTATTTTTGGAAACAGATTTAACTACCCAGAAATGTCGTCAGATAGCAATCCGACTACCGGAGTACATAAAAACGCAAAGAAAAGGACAGAGAAAAGCAGTCGAGATCCAAAACCGACGATTCTCCTAAGCCAGTCGCCGGTACTCAGTGAGGCGCTTTCGCAGCCCTTGATACCCGCTACCTTTGAGTCGTAGGCCTCTACCGACACCCATGAGGAGTCCAGCATGCTGCAAGATACTCAAGGTATTGGACCGACAGATGTATCTCCCTCAGATGGGTCCGGAGCCGCTGAGCAGGCACCGGCTTCTGAGGATGTATTCAGACCTCATCATTTGTATATCAAACAGACGAAAGCTGCGAAACCAAAGACAGAAGCAACTTCTAAAACTTAAAAAAAATGACGCATGAGCCACGTGCACAGGCCTCTATGCCTAAAAAACAGATGATCATAATGGCTGAATACCTCATTACCTTGATCAGGGGTACCCATCCCCCTCCAGATAGGCCTAGGCAAGACACTGATTATGAATCTTCAGATCAGGTTTCTATTTCTTTGATTCCTCTTCTGATCAGGAATTATCTATACCTCCCTATGAGGATTCGGATGCTGAGGAGTCTATTCCATCTGCATCTCCTCCTGAGGATTATTCTTTTGGAGAAACTTTGCATGCTTTGAGGGAGCATTTTCACTGGGAGAGTCAAGACTTCTCAGAATCAAAAAAGAGGCTCAGGGATTTCCTCCTTCTCCCTCAGCATAAGCCTTTAGCCATTCCCCCTGTTTTAGACATTGTGGATGATGTGTTTTCGGAATCAAGCTTTAACCCCTGACTCCTTACCTCCAGCTCCCAGTAAGCCTGACAGATATTATATTCTCCCTGACTCACATAATTTTTTTATTTAGAAACCCTTCTGCTGATCCTGAAACTATTTCACAGGGTCCAAAGGGAGTTAAGGCCTCAACAGCAAAAAATCCTACCCCCTCTGACAGAGATTCAAGGGCACTAGACAGATGGGGAAAAAAGGTTTATACCTCTGCAACCTTGGCAATCAGGGCCTTAAACGGTCAATTTCATTTGTACCAACAACATGTTATGGGATTGCTGAAACAGAAAATGATGGTGATTTCAGAATGTGCAGAAAATAAAGAATTGCAGGAAATATTGCATGCAGCTGAACAAGTTGGAAAGCATACTTTACAATGTGGGTTTGATTCCTTAGAGGCCTCCTGCAGGGCCGCAGTTAGCAGGATCTGTGATTAGGAGGCATGCCTGGTTAAAGGAGCAAAATTTGCCTGATCATGTTAAAGCTAAACTGCTAGATGCACCTTTACAGCATGATTCTCTGTTTGGTATTAAGGCAGAAGAGGTTTTAAAAAAAATGAAAGACAAAACTAAGTCTATGCAAACTGTTAAAGACTTCTTACAAGTGCAGCCACCAAGATTCAGTAGACACTGGCCTACAAAAAATTGGTCCTTTCCTGTGTCAGACAGTGCTCAAAGGGGGCAAATACAGTCGCCCTAAAGGTTCCAGATACCAGGCACAAGATTCATACAGGTCAAAGCAATGGGGCGCTTCCACCTCCAAATCTGGAGGAGATAAAGTGCAAACTTGCAGAAAGCAATCCCAATGACTTCCCTCTGCCTACACCAAGCACTTATCTTTTGGCAGCACCCATAGGGGGAAAATTAGCACTTTTTGCTCAAAATTGGCCGTTAATAACCCAGGACAAGTGGGTACTAAACATCGTATCACAGGGATACAGATTCCATTTCCACACTCTGCCAAAGGCGAATGGTTGGCCAGATCTGCCAAAAAATCAATGGGCAGAGGCACAGAAACAGATTACGCCCCTCATGGATTTGGGGGCCATTCAGACAGTACCAGAACAGGAAAAAGGACAAGGTTTTTACTCAACTGTTCTTGCTACCAAGAAAGGACAAGGCCTGGCAGCCAATACTGGATTTATAGATTTTGAACACATACCTGGACATTCCAAAATTCAAAATGCTGACTGTGCAGCAGCTTCTGCCTCTGCTGGGCAAGAATGCTTGGCTGGCGACTTTAGACCTAAAAGAGGCATACCTGCATGTCCCAGTAAGGCAATCATGCAGAACATACCTCAGATTCAAGGCTGGCTTAATGCATTACCAATTCTCTGCACTACCCTTTGGCTTATCTGCTGCGCCCAGGGTCTTTACAAAGTGCCTGGCACCAGTGGTGCATTTTGCAAACAAAGAAGTATACAAATATATCCTTACTTGGACAACTGTCTCATTCAAGGAGAGAACAAGGACACTCTCTTCGACACCTTGCATTTGTGAAAAGGCTTCTAACATGCCTAGGGTACACAATAAACGAAAAGAAATCACAACTGGTACCCTCTCAAAAGATAACATTCCTGGGTGCAAGCTTGGATACAACTGCCCAGATGGCTTATCTCACGCCAGACAAGCAAAGGCAACTGACTGCTTACTTCAAACTGATGGCAACAAAAACCCAGTCTTCTGCAAGGCAAATTCTGCAGGCTCTGGGCTTCATGGCATCCTGCATCCTACTAATTCCATATGCAAAACTGCATATGAGGAAACTTCAATGGTACCTAAAAAGTTTATGGAGTCAACATTCACACAGTCTGGAAACAATGATTCCTCTCATTCCCTGCTTGCAACAAGAGTTTCTATGGTGGGCAAACGCATGTCACCAAAACGTGGGACTGCCCTTTACTCTACCCCCTGCCAGCCAAATCTTAACAGCAGATGCATTAGATTATGCCTGGGGGGCCCACATGGCAGGAAGGTGCATTCAGGGCTTATGGACACCCAAACAAATGCATCTACATATCAACCAGAAAGAGATGCAAGCTGTTCAAAATGCCCTAACAGCCTTCAAGGACTTAATTCATCCAGGACATCTACTGATAAAGACTGACAACACCACCGTCGTGGTATATAAACAAACAAGGGGGCACACACTCATAACCCCTTTGCAGATTAGCCATGGCACTGTGGGACACAGCCTTGACCTACCAAATATATCTTCAGGCTCATTTCCTGCCAGGAAAACAAAACACTCTGGCAGACTATTTAAGCAGAAACCTTATGGATCCTCACAAGTGGAAACTAAATCCACAAGTCTTCAGCATGATAACAGAGAAATGGGGGAGCCCAAACATAGATCTATTTGCCTCTCTTCAAAATTAGCAATTGAAAAGATTATTTATTTATTTTTTTTTTTTTGCTACCTTTTTGGGGGCACCTGACATCGGGGGCAAGAAAAACTAAAGAAAATGGTGTTGGCTGCATGTTTTATACCCCTGATGACCTGACATCATGGAAGAGAAGACAGCAACCGATGCAGGACCCAAGACTTTGGAATTCAGGCCGACTGAGGGCAACCTGCCAGCATATTACCCAAATGTAATGCTTTCAAGGCTATTGAGCAAGTCCTTTGAAGTCTGAGGGATACGTTGTTTTCATCCAGTTTGGTTCCATCCAAAGCCTCGCTAAAATCTACTTCTGCTTCTCGCCTTCCTGTTTGACAGGCACAGTTGGCACCACGCACTTCACAGGCTTCTTGTTACATTATGTCCCAGTCTGATTCAGGACCTTCCAACCATCCCTCGGAATCAGTCCATAGAAAGCAGATGTCTAAGTGGAAGCACTTGGACTCTTCTTCAGCACAGAAGATACAGGTATGGATGAAGGCTGTCCTGGATCCCCCTGTAAAGATGTTACCTTTGGTGAATCCTTGAATTGATGAAGCAGAGAGGTGGATGGTCCACAGATAATCCTTCTCCAGACAAGTCTGTGTTCCTGGAAGCTTTTGGAGCCAGCTCAACTTTGTCCTGGGTGTAGTACTCCTCATTGATTTGATGGCTCAAAGGGCATGAAAGGACCCTGATGTAGTGGAGCCTATCTCTAAGAAACCGGATAAAATCTTAGCAGCGCCAGCAGACCATAGACAGTTGAGCAAAGGTCCACTGGTGGATGTCATGGTAGTAGCGGTGTCCACAAAGAAACAGCTGTCTTAAGAAATCTCCTCAATGCATACTCCTAACAAGGGAGTCTGGGGCCATGGACTGCTTTGGGAAATGGATGTATGCATCAGTGACTTCAGCCCTTCAAGCGCTGAACTACTTAGCCCATGTCACCAGATTTCAGAGAGATTTGACTGAGGAGATTTCCAAGTCTTTCTTAGGTATTCTGCCTGCGGATGTCCAGAAGACGGTGGAGTCGCAGCTTTCTACCCTACACTCTACTTATACCATAGCCATGCAATGACTCTGTAATGGAGCTGATGGCACAGCCAGAACAACAGGCACTGGCATTACCATCCGCTGATGTGCCTGGACGTGTCTGTGTGAGAAAGCTTTAGGACATGTTTTATACCCCACTTGACGGGTCTACCTTGTTTGCTCCTAAAGTTAAGGACACCTTGACTAGGAGTCAACAAGATGGTAAGACTCTCTCTCTCTCTCTCCGGTTGGAATCTGTATCTCCACTCCCCAGAGATCTTGCTGTAGAAATGGAAGGGCTGAAAAGTAGTGGTTCCAGAAGTTAGAGCCATTTCCAGGGTAATCCTGGTGACAGACCCCCCCCCCCCTTGCGGCAGAGGAGGAAGTTTTGATAATGGATGTCGCCCAAGAGGCAGAGGTGGATCACAGAAACTGAGCTTTTGTGGTCCCTTTACTGAGAAGCTCATTCAGTGTTCCTGAGAGTTTGGCCAATTGGGGGCACTTGTCTTTGCGTCATAAGCTTGGGAAAACATAAGTACGGATTTGTGGGTATTAAGTATAATTTTCAGAGGCTATGCTATACCATTCTCTTCCTCCCACCAAAAAGTTGAAACTTCCCAATGTTCCACCCAGTCAATGGGAAATTGCAGCAGCAGAGATCGCCATGCTCCTAGAAAGAGTCATCCAGCCCAGTCCCTGAAGACAAGTTAGAATTTGGAGTCTACTGGAGTGTGTTTTTTTTTTTTTTTTTTTTTTTTTTTTTTTAGTACCAGAGAAAACAAGGGACTTCAGGCCTATTATGGATCTGAGCCATCTGAGTCAATAAGCAACACAGACAAACTTCTGGATGGTCACACTTCAATCCCATTTTGCCTCTGCTGAGGAAGGATGATTGGATGTACTCCATAGATCTCAAGGATGTTCAGTACCATGTCGAGGTACACAAGCATTCAGGGAGATTTCTCCCAATTCCATCTAGGAACCAGTCATCGTCCATTTAGAGCCCTGTCATTTGGTCTCACCACAGCCCCCAGGGTGTTCACAAAGGTAATGGCAGTGGTGACAGTACAGCTTCACCTGCAAGGGATCCATGTCTTCTTCCCAAACCACAAAGATTGGATCCTGACTGCTACTTCCAGCAACATTTTGGTGAGTCATCAGGACCTTGTGTTCCAACTATTGCAAGACCTAGGCATCACAGTCTGTTTCACCAAAAGTCTTTCTATGCCTACTTAGCAGATAGAATTTATCAGTTACTACCTGGACATAAGCTTGCAGATCACCCAATTCCCGACTGCAGGATTCTGTCTTTGCGTATCACTGTCACTCAGATTCTTCACCTCCCCTCTCTGCCAACAAGATTAATCTTGCATCTGCTGAGACTAATGACTTCCATAATCTTTATGGTTCCCCTTGCAGGATTTTACAATAGAGGGCTTTAGTGGGCCCTAGCAGTGCACTTGTCCCAGTTTTATCACCCACTTCATGCCAAGATATGGCTTACCCCGGTTTGAAGGATGCACACATTCTGGTGAATAATGTCTCACTCAGAAGTACAAGGATGTCCGTTCCTTGCCGACTCTCCCGTGACAGTGGTGTGATGGACACATCCCTTCTAGGATGGGAGGGGTTCGAAGGAAGACAGTTTATGGCAGTTGGTCACACACAGGCCAGTCTTCACATCCGTGTCCTAGACATGAGGACAGTCCTCCTAGCATTGCAGGTACTTCAGGGTGTCCTTTTCAGGGGTGTGATATCAGTATACATGGGCACTTTACTAGTGGTTTGATACGTCAACAAACAAGAAGGGACTCCGTTATCCCTTGTGTAAAGAAGCCATGAGAGTTTGACAATGGGCGATGCCTTCTCAGTGCTTTCTTGTATCTACACATATCCCAGGGTTGTCCAATGTACTAGCAGACAAGTTAAGCAGATATATCCTGATGCCTCACAAGTGATCCCTTAATCCAGCAATAACACTTTTGATTTTCCATGACTTGGGCCAGCCTTGCTATGATCAGTTTGCTTCCCACCTAAATAACAAATGCAGCAGTCACATTGCCCTGATTCCTCCACAGAGACAGTCACCAAGTGATGCCCTAGTCCATTATTGGCCCCCCAGGGCTCCTCTGTGCTTTCCACCCTTGCCATCGATGAACAAGTTCATACAGAAAATGAGAATATGCAAGGTCAAGGTGATCCTCATTGCCCCTTTCTGGCCTCAGCAAACTTTGTTTCCCTTCTACTAGTACAGTCTCCATGGATGATGGACCACTGTACAGATCTCCTAATGCATTCTTCGAGACTGCCTCCTCTGAACCAGAAGGCCATGAGATTAACAGCTTGGTCCCACCAGCTCTAACATTAGAGAGAGACACCCGGCTTCCCCTTTGTGTAGATCATTTCAGCATCTCAAAACAAACCACTACAAAAGTGTACCAGAGCAAGTGGAGGAGATTTTCCATTTGGGATATGGCAAAAGCTTTGTATCCTTTCTGTGCTCCAATTCATTCCATTTTGGAATTCTTGTTGGAACTTTTCCACAACTGTTCCAGTTTAAAGATCAAAGTGCAAATGGCAGCAAGTTTTCAAGTTAGTTTCCACATTGCCCAGAATAATTCCATTGCTTACCTAAGAATTTCTAAAACTTTTTTAAAAGGAACTTTTCACCTAAGACCTTCTGTCAGAGACCCAGTACCTCAATTGGATATTACATCATATTGCAAGCTCTTACTAGCCCTTCCTTTAAACTGGCAACATTAGCTGATTTGAAATTCCTATCCTGGAAAACAATTTTTCTAGTGGCTGTTACTTCCGCCAAATGAATCTCTGAGATGCAAACACTTTCATTCAAACTTCCGTACTTGGTCTTTCACAAAGTCAGAGTTTCTCTAAGGACTAATGCATTTTTCCTTCCTAAGGTGGCATATGAAACTAATCTGAAACGATCAATAAAATTACCAGATTTTTTTCCACGATTTTCAAACAAAGGTGAATACACTCTTCACATGCTGGATGTTCATTGTCAGCTGAGATTCTACCTTAGAATTAAACCCTTCTGAAAATCAGAACAGTTATTTGTGGCATTCTCAAAACCCAAGTCAGGCAAAGCAGTAACTAAAGTGACTTTGTCAAGATAGTTATCTCCGTTCATTTCCTTTGGTTAAAATAAGATGGATTTGTCTGTGCAATCTAAACTGAAAGCTCACTCCACAAGGACAGTGGCCACTTTCATAGCTTCATAGATTAGTACTAGGCTAACTGCCCCTATGGGCCATTTTAAGCCTAACCAATTAACCCTTGTGAGAATCAAACCCTGCACCTTGTGTCTGTCTTAACCATTATGCCAGCCTCTCACTGGTCAACCGCTTTTGTCAGTAGGCTCCCTTTTGATATTTGTGCAGCAGCTACTTGGTAAAGAGTGCATTTTGTATCTTATTATAAGCTGGATGAACAATCCAGATCATCATGTTCCTCCTTTGCCTCTGCCATCTTCAGAAATGTCCTTCCTTGATACCACCTGGGTCTATATGTTTGGAAATCTGTCCCTCAGTTGAGTCAGATTAAAATAGACAGCATTGGATATGAAAGTCATGTACTCGCCATAATGGTCAATACCATGTTGTCTGATTTTCATCCAGTTCAATATCCCTCCCACCTGCCCCCCCCCCCCCCCAAATTGTCAAAAATAGGATTCTGATGACTGGGTCGACTGTGGCTTTCCCTTTCTATGAGAAGTCCTAAATACCAGTTCCCCAATAACCTGACCCTTTTCTCTGTCATACATTTTGGAGTTGATTTTGAACAGAAGTTGTACATCTTCATGTATGTGCATATGGGTATAATACATAATGGGGGCCACAAACTTGATCTGTGGTACTGAAGTAGAGTTCAGGGAATTGTGTGTAGGAGAGGAGTCAGAACCTTGGAAATGAAAAACTTCAGGATTGATGCCGAGGTCAGATCCAACAACCCACTGTTAAACTGGATGAAAATCCGACAACATGGATCTGTCATTCTGGTGAGTACATAACTTTTGTTTAAGTGGAAGCCCCCCCTGGTCAGCCTTCACCCCAGTGAAGGGGAATGAATAGTCAGTTGGCCAGGAGGGTGGAGACGGCTGACAGGAAAAACTGGGTAAAAAGGTAAAAATAAAGTGTATTTGCTAGTGAAACTGTTGGTTCAGCATTTTTTTTTCGTAAGTGTTTTCTTTTTCTTTAAAGACTGTTACTGATCTCCTAATAATACAAATAGTAAACTCTGGAAGCAAACCAGTTTAATATAAAATAGTTCACCTGTTTTGTCTAGATAATTCATAAAGACACTTCCTAAAAATGGCAAAAAAAAAAAACCCTGTGATCATAACCTGGATCCAGGGTTAACCCCTCCCCATCCATAACCCTGGGAAGCAGTTTTGGAGGCATGTGGCAGACAACTACATCGGACAACTTGATTCTTAAAATCATTTCAAAAGGTTGCTCAGAATGCCAGGAATGCTTTTGTGCTTATCTGCCAGCCTCATAAGACTGGAGAAACAGTAAAATAATGGGAGGATACCAAAAATATGGATAGATTTTTAATATTGCTCTTTTAAACTTAGAAAGTTGGTAAATAACATGATTTGTTAGCATGCATTTTCTGAAGGATATGAAGTCGGAAACTCATTGTTATTTGGTGACTTCAATCCTCAGTGATTAGACAGAAAACCACACATTTTATGAACAGACCAGAAATATGAGGTACGAATTTGGACATAGTTGCTTGCCTGGTCAAGGTGAAACAGGCAAACACTGTGGGATGTTTGTGTGACACTGCTGCAGTCATTGCACTTGGTTTATCCTGCCATCAGGCGGTTCCCCAGCCGGCCTGAGTTCCAAAGTCTTGGACCGGCGTCGTTTGCTGTCGCCTCCTCCCTGACGTCAGTGCGACAGGGGTATATAAGGTGCAGCCGACGCCATTTTCTTCAGTCTTTCTTGCCGCGCGGTGCCCGAAGCAAAAGCAGTTCATAAGTGCCGGTCGGCCGACTCCTGAGATTTTCATTCCGAATCCAGAACCAAAGTCTTCTACAAAGCTAAGTACCCCATTGGGGAAACTTTTTCTTGCCTCAGACCGATGTCAGTAAAAGTTAATAATTGTATTTCTTGTGGGAAGCAAATACCTCATAAGGATTTCCATTCTTATTGTATCCCATGCCTAGGCCCAGACTACGACGTTACTGGTTGTCAGTTTTGTGCTAGGTTTAATAAACGCACTGTTAAACGTCGGTTTGATTTTGCCCGACATTACTTTGGCAGAAAATTTAATTACACCATGCCGTCGGAACTTCCGACGACTGGTATTCATAAAAAGTGCAAAGACAAGGACAGGCATCCGAGGCCCAAAACTGACGACAAAGCCTCTTCTAGGCCAGTCACCGGTTCTCCGGTTTTCAGCGAGGTGCCTTCGCAGTCCCTGATGACCGCTTCTGCAGAATCGCAGGCCGCCTCCGACCCCCACGTGGAGATGGCTGGGCCTTCGGATGTACTAGCTTTTCAGAAGACCGAAATCCGGAGTACCTGAGCAACCCGTAGCTTCAGAGGGTGTTTTCAGACCTACTCAGCTAAGCATTAAACCCTCTTCTAAGTCTAAGCCTCCTTTAAAAACTAAGAAACAAGTACAGCATTCTCCAGGACAGGCCTCCATGCCTAAGAAACAAATTCTCAAAATGGCCGAAGACCTAATCACTCTGATCAGGGGGTCCCATCCCCTACCTGATAAAAGGCCTAGACAGGATGCAGATTATGATTCATTTGACCAGTTATCCATTTCCTCAGATTCATCCTCAGACCTGGGATATTCTTTACCCCCCTTATAAGGATTCTGACGCTGAGGAATAATTCCATCAGCCTCGCCGCCTGAGGACTACTCCTTTGGGGAAACCTTACATACCATGAGGGAGCATTTCCATTGGGAAGGCCAGGATTACTCAGAATCCAAGAAAAGGCTCAGAGACTTCCTATTATTACCTCAACACAGACCCCTTGCTATTCCGCTAGTACTAGATATTGTGTACACTAAATCCAGCTTAAATCCTGATTCCTTACCTCCAGCTCCAGTTAAGCATGACAGATATTGCAGAGTCCCTGACTCACATAAATTCCTGTATAAAAGCCCTGTTGCTGATCCTGAAACTATTTATCAGGGACCCAAAAGGGTTAAGGCCTCATCAGCAAAGAACCCAGTTCCCTCTGACAGAGATTCCAGTGCACTAGACAGATGGGGAACGAAAGTATATACGTCTGCAACTTTAGCAATGAGAGTCTTAAATTGCCAGTTTCACATGCTAAAATATCAGCAATTCTTGATGTCTCAATTGAAACAAAAAATGCTTCCAGATACAGATCCTCCTAATTTCAAAGAAATGCAGGATTTATTGCATGCTGCTGAACAAGTGGGAAAACATACTTTGCAATGTGGTTTTGATTCTTTAGAGGCCTCATGCAGAGCAGCAGTTACAAGCTCTGTCATTAGAAGACATGCTTGGTTAAAAGAACATACGTTACCAGATCATGTTAAAGCTAAATTGCTGGATGCACCATTACAGCAGGATGTTTTATTTGGAGTTAAGGCAGAAGAGGTATTAAAGAAAATGGAGGATAAGGCAAAATCTATGCAAACAGTGAAGGATTTCTTGCAGGTTCAGCCTCCTCGATTTAGTAGAAACTGGCCAACAAAGAATTGGTCCTTTTCAGTTACGGACAGACCTCAAAGGGGCAGATACAGACGACCAAGAGGTAGAGGTCAACCACAAGGTCCTTACAGGCCTCGACAATGGGGTGCATCAGGCCAGAAAGAAGGGGAAGACAGGCACCAACCATATAAAAAACAGCCCCAATGACTTCCCACTCCAGCTGCCAAACAACTCGCTCTTGGCAGCCCCCTTGGGAGGAAAACTGGCACTTTTCTATCACAATTGGCATATGATCACCCAAGACAAATGGGTTCTCAATATTATTTCTCAAGGTTACAGGTTCCACTTTCACACTCTGCCAATGTTAAAAGGAATGCCAAATCTGCCACTAAATCAATGTGCGGAGGCCCAAAAACAAATTATGGCACTCATGAACATGGGAGCTATTCAAAAGGTACCACCACAGGAACAAGGGCAATGATTTTACTCAAGACTCTTTCTGGTTCCCAGAAAAGACAAAGCCTGGTGGCCCATTCTGGATCTTTCTCCACTAAACACTTACCTGGATGTTCCGAAATTCAAAATGTTGACATTACAGCAGCTTCTTCCCATGCTGGGCAAACAAGCTTGGCTTGTGACTTTGGACCTCAAAGAGGCATACCTGCATGTTCCCGATCAGACAAGACTGCAGAAGATACTTCAGATTCATAGCTGGTCCAATGCACTATCAATTCTCTGCACTGCCCTTTGGATTATCTACTGCAGTCAGGGTCTTTACAAAGTGCCTGGCACCAGTAATTGCATTTTGCAGACAGAAAGGAATTAAAATTTACCCATACCTGGGCGATTGCCTGATTCAAGCAGAGAGCAAGGACATTCTTCTACAGCATCTGGCTTTTGTAAAAAAATTATTAAGTTGCCTGGGGTACACAGTAAACGAAAAGAAATCAAAACTAGTGCCCTGACAAGAGATAATATTCCTGGGTGCCAGCTTAAACACAACGGCCCAGATGGCTTTTCTCACGCCAGACGAGCAAGGACAACTGACACAATACTTTCAATTGATGGCAACAAAGACCCAACTCCCTGCAAGAAAAATTCTGCAGGCTTTGGGCTTCATGGCATCCTGCATACTACTAATTCCATATGCCAGACTGCATATGAGGAAACTATAATGGTACATAAAGAGTGTATGGTCTCAACACTGTCAAAGTTTGGAAACAGTTATACCACTAATACCTTGCCTTCAACAGGAGTTTCGATGGTGGGCTCAAGCTTGTCACCTCAACAAGGGACAGCCTTTTACTCAACCCACAGCCAGGCAAACACTGACAACAGATGCATCGGATTACGCCTGGGGAGCACACATGGCAGGAAAATGTATTCAGGGCAAATGGCTCGCAGAACAAAGGCATCTTCACATCAATCAAAAAGAGATGCTAGGTGTACAAAATGCCCTTATAACTTTCAAGGACCTGTTGCATCCAGGACAACTACTACTAAAGACAGACAACACCACAGTTATTTGGTACATAAACAAACAAGGGGGCACTCACCCCTACCCCCTCTGCAGACAAGCCATGACCTTGTGGAACACAGCTGTAAACTATCAAGTTCATCTACAAGCACAATTCCTGCCAGGAGAGCAAAACACACTGGCAGACGACTTAAGCAGAAATGTCATGGATCCCCACGAATGGGAATTGAATCCTCAAATATCCAGAATGATAACAAAGAAATGGTGGAGCCCGGACATAGATCTGTTTGCCTCCCCAATAAACTGCCAGCTAAAGAAATTCTGCACAAGGAGTTACCATCCACAAGCATGGAAAGTGGATGCCCTCTCATTCAGCTGGACATACCTACAAGTGTACGTTTTTCCACCACTGCCTCTTCTTCCAAAGGTGCTCATAAAAGACAGGCAAGAAGAGCAAAAATTATCATGATTGCACCAGACTGACCACGCCAGCACTGGTACCCAATCTTAAAAAACTTAGCACAAGGACCACCCTGGATTTTGCCTCAAATACCACATCTGCTGTCTCAGCACAACAGTCAGATACACCGCAGCCAGCTAAAGACACTAAACCTAGCTGCATGGAAGCTTCCCTAGCCACACAAGCAATGTCTCTATCCAAAGCTGTTATGGATGTCATTCTGGAGGCCAGAAGGCCTAGTACCAGGAAAGCCTACTCGGATAAATGGAAGAGATGTCACAGCCTTGACCCTCTTGTGCCAAACATTCCTCAGATACTACAATATTTGACTGAGATGCTGGACAAAGGCCTCTCCTTTTCTTCCATCAAGTTCCACGCCTCTGCCATCTCTGCTCATTACAACACGGATCTACCAATTTTTTCTAATCCTTTGCTAAAACAGTACCTCAGAGGGGCTAAAAACTTAAGACCGCCCCGTAGAGCACCTACTCCAACTTGGGACCTCAACTTTGTGTTGGAAAAGTTAACTTTACCTCCTTTTGAATCAGCTAGCACAGCAGAATTAAAATACATCTCTTGGAAAGCTGCTGTGCTCCTGGCAATAACTTCTGCACGAAGAATTTCAGAATTACAGGCACTAATGGCAGTGGAACCTTTCCTCATTTTCCACCAGGACAGGTGGTCCATAAGAACTAACCCTATGTTTATGCCTAAGGTGGTTTCAAGTGTGTCTCTAAACCAAACCATTCACTTGCCAACTTTTTATCCAAAACCACAGAATAAAGGGGAAAGACTACTGCACTCATTGGACATTCACAGGCAGTTGCGCTTCTACTTGGACAAAATCAAAGCTTTCAGAAAACCTGAGCAATTATTGGTAGCATATGCTGCAGCAGCACAGGGAAAAGCTATTTCAAAACACTATTTCCAAATGGATAGGACATTCCATATGTTTCTGCTATACGCACCATGTTAAACCGGTGCCTAACAGCATTAGATCTCACTCCACCAGGGCAACAGCCACTTCAACTGCCTACCTCAGAGGAGTACCTACCAAGGATATTTTGGAAGCAGCAACATGGAGTTCTTTGCATACCTTCACCAAGCATTACCATCTTCCTCTGTACTCTAAATCCAGAGCTGGCTTCGCCTCTGCAGTGCTGCAGGGCCTTATAGCCACTCCTAATGCCTTATAGAACCAACCACCCTACCTCAGCTTTGGGATTCTACCCAAGTGTAAGGACTGCAGCAGTGTCACACAATGAACATAGTACAGTTTTGTACCTACCATAAATGTAGATGTTTGAGTGTAGACAGTGCTGCAGTCCAGGTTACCCTCCCTCCTTCCCCTCTTACATGTTAGTACGTACCTAGGTCCTCTACCCTTTACTACCTATGGGGAGTATTTGCTGGTAGCTGAAAGTATGTTGTTTGCTTTTGTTATGTATGTTTTATTAGCAATTTGAATTGCCTACCTATTTGGGGGCACCTGACATCTGAGGCAAGAAAAACTGAAGAAAATGGCGTCTGCTGCATCTTATATACCCCTGTCGCAGTGACGTCAGGGAGGAGGTGACAGCAACCGACACCAGACCAAGACTTTGGAACTCAGGCCGGCTGGGGAACCGACTGACGGCAGGATAACCCAAGTGTAATGACTGCAGCAGTGTCTACATTCGAACATCTACATTTATAGTAGGTACAAAACTGTACTTTCTTGCTCAAGCAGCTTTATTATATACAAACACGTCTTAAATGAGGCTAAGTAACTTTAACTTACAATCTATCATGCACATAGATGTTAACACTCTGGCTGCACCTTCAAACTGGCACTGAAGCTAACACATGCTTGGTATTTATATGCACACACAGATCTTGGACATGCGTCTTAAAGGTACACCACCTGTTATTCTACATCCTCCTCCTTTGAGAAATGAGTCTGGTATTGTCACTGATATTGATAAATATGCAATTTATACAGGAATGATTTTCATCATGCAATTATACAAAGCTAGATAAATATATGCAGCTATGTCCAAGTTGCTCTAGGTTTCATACTAGGGTTTGAAATGCAACCATATCATGTGACATAAAATTTTGTGATCTCGTTTAGCAACTGGGATTGTCTCTGTTGACTGTTCAACCTTAGGAACCTTGGATTTATCTGCCGAAACAGTATCAGGAATCAAGACACATTCTGGAACAGGAATATTACCTGGATTGCTCTGAGAGTCTGCCTTCATCACAGGAATAGGGCTGCGATATCCGTTCTGCTACAGGAAGATGATGTCTGCCATTTCTCCTGTACTCCACACCCTCGGATTTAACAAAATAGGATCTCAGCTGTGCACATATACTTGACCAATCCTGCCGAAACCTTTCGCCATTTGTATCCTCACTGTCTCTCCTTTCAATGGATGAAGAAATCTGCTCGATTTGTCATAGCTGGACTTTTGGAAAGAATGCTTCTTAGATAACTGAGCTCTAATGGCTTTGTTGTTTTTAGCTGTAGGCATCAATAAACTAGAACTGATGAGCAATGTTGTTCTGGTTTGCCTGGATAAAAGTCTTTGAGCAGGTAAGCCAAGTATATCGTCATGGGATATGTTTCTGAGATTGAGTAAATTCAAAAAAACTTCGGTATTATGCTTTGACTTCTCAAGTAATTGCTTTGCTCTTTGTACTGCACATTCAGCAAGTCCATTTGATTGCGGATACTCTGGGCTACTAGTAACATGTATGAACTCCCACTCTCTTGCAAATTTCTGAAACAGTTGACTTGTAAATTGAGTACCATTTTCAGAGATTAATTTCTGTGGACTGCCATGGATTGAGAAATGTTTCAACTTAGTAATGACTCTAGTAGAAGTTAGATTATGTAGTAGATTGATCTCAAATCAATTCAGATAAGTATACCACTATTAAGTAATGTTGATTGTTCCACTCAAATATGTCAGTAGCTGTTATTGACCAAGATAATTCAGGGACTTGTCTTAGCTGAAGTGGTTCTTTTTGCAAATGCGGTTTAGTGCTATTACATACTGCACAAGAAGTACTACTCTCTCAATGACTTTCGCTAGAGAAGTCAAAAATACAAGTCCTCTCGCCCTTCTCTTAGTGGATTTGAAATCTGGGTGACCAGGATGCAAAATCTGGATATACTTTTGTAAGGAATCAGGGACAACAATTTTAGGACCTTTGAAAAGAATACCATCTTCCACCAACAGCTCATCTCTGTAAGGAAAGTAAGGTTGCACTTTGGGTGGTACACTAGATTGCTTTGACTGCCATCCAGCACTGATATAGTTATTGAGCTTTTGCAAAACTGGATCAGTCATTGTATGATCTCGTAGCTGTTCAAGTCTTGTGGTAGAAAAATTAAACACTTCCATGACATCAAATTCAAAATTATCTGCGTCAAGCTGTTCTGTTGTATTTCTGGGTGATCTGGATTAAAGTATCAGCCAGATAAAGAAGTTTGCCTTTACTTTTGCAATTTAAGCATCATTCTTTGTAATCTTGCTGTTGCTGAATGCATAGGCTTCTTTAGAAAAGTCACCAAAAGTTGATGATCACTTTCAGTCTGAATATCTCAACCACAGATATAGTAATGAAATTTGGAACATGCAAATACTATTGCCAAAAGTTGCGTCTCAATTTGAACATACTGCATCTCAGTCTGGGTAAGTGATCTATATGCATAGGCTACTGGCCTGCCTTCTTGAAGAATAACTGCACCTAAACCAATTTTTGAACCATCGCAGGAAAGAGTTACTGGTTTGTTGTCAGTGTCTTAACATTGGTGGGGTGGCAAGTTTTCTGCTTAAGAACTTCAAATGCTTTCTGCTGCTGTTCTAGCCA
Organism: Protopterus annectens; assembly: GCF_019279795.1. Taxonomy (NCBI): domain Eukaryota; kingdom Metazoa; phylum Chordata; order Ceratodontiformes; family Protopteridae; genus Protopterus; species Protopterus annectens. Next base: position 927,391,790 of record NC_056731.1, read on the forward strand.
TGACCGTGTAACATTTTTACATGTGAGCTCTCTCAAAGGCGCTGTCAATTCACTAAAATCTGGTATAAATTTGCCTAAATATTTGACCATACCAAGAAAACATTATAAAGTTTGCATATTATCCGGTGCTGGCATTTCAAAAATGGCTGTTTGCTTTGAGGGGTCTGGTCTCAAGCCAATACTTGTAAATAAATGACCTACATGTGCAACTTCTGGTAGTCTGAATTTGCACTTCAGAAGATTGAGGTTTAAATTCACTTCACGTGCTCTTTCTAGAATTCTCTTCAGATTTATTTCATGCTCTGCCTCGCCATTGCCTCTGACCAATATATCATCTACTATTATGGCACAAGGATAACCTGAAAAAAATTTGCTCCATTGCACGCTGAAAGTCACTTGCAAAATGTATTCCAAATGACATCCTTAGGAATCTATATCTTACAACTGGTGTACTGAATGTAGTCAGCAGTGAAGATTTGCGATCAATTCACTTGCCAAAATGAACTCTCTGCATCTAAGACAGAATAGCAGTGGCATTCGGTATCAGGGCTGCAACTTCTTTGACTGTACGCATTGGGTCAATGCATATTCTGATTTCATCTGAGCCTTTTTTATGAGCTGCTACCATGGATAACACCCATTTGGTAGGTTCTGTAACTGGACAAATTACACCTTGCTGCACCATTTTATCCAGCTGATCTTTGACTTTATGCTGCATAGCTGTCGGAACTCTTCTTGCTGGTCTGATCACTGAACTAATTTCTGGGTCTAATTTCGTAGCATACACTACTGGAAGTTTTCCCAACTTGTCATCGAAAACATCAGCATACTCTGAAAAAATAGCGTTAGTGAAGCTGGAACTAGGACATGTGCTTATTTGATGAACAACTTTGGTAAAAGAAAGCAGATTATTTTCAAACTTTCTCTGAGACCCAGTAATGACTGCACAGGACTTCAAACTGCGTAGAACAGTTCTTGGCCACATAACATGAAAGTACTACTGAGCCTTCAGTATGAATTTCTTCACCTCCATAAGCAACAAGTTTCACACAACTAGTCGCATTTAGTTGTTCACCAGCTCTGACCCTTGCAAAAGTATCCGCAGACATAACATTATACTTTGAACCAGTGTCTACTTTGAGTTCGGTGGATTTACCATTGATCCTGACAGTACAAAACACTTCATTTCTTGCCAATAAATCCACTGCATCAATTTTTCTCCAATTACTGATACACCATCTAAATAGAAAGCGGTTTGTTGCAGTTTACTTGATAATTTTTTTAAGTGATCTTTCTTTGCAACTTTGAGAGGTTTACTTGATTTACAAAATCTTTGGAAATGGTTCCATTTCTTACACTTGTGACATTGCTGACCAAATGCTATGAACTTTTCTCTTCTGGACTCCTGGATGGCACCACAATTGTGACAGTTAACAGTAAAACTTGATTTGGGTTTTGCTGATTCACCCTTGTACTGTGCTGAGCAACGTCTGTTCTGCATTGGATAACCTTGGTTCTGCACTGAGCATGCTCCTTTAACTGAACTGGTCGTGGAATTTGCTAGAAGACAACAGGTTTTACTTGAAAGTCCTACATTGCCATTTGCTTAGGCCTGCTTTTGCCAGTCACATGTTGCATGTTGTCTGCATTAGCTCTGGAGCTTACTGAAACCATGCTGCTGTCACTAGCAAGCATACTTGTGTGTCTTTCTGTAACTTCATGGATCTGATAAATGTCAATGGCGTAGCTCAATATTAAATCACTGTCACAAAGCAAAATCTTTCTCACAGCAGCACTGTTAATACCACACACAAGTCTGTCCTTTATTAACTCATCTTTTAAATCACATGTTTTAGCTTTATTTCTCATGTCAGTATTGGAAGCTGTGAAAGTTTACCCTTGCTTTTGATCTGTCATGTAAAACAAACACCTCTCAAATGTAACATTAGTCTGGGGGTTACACATTTCTCTGAATTTGCACTTTAGACACTCCGGGTCTTCCTGCACAATACGAGTTTCTCCTTCACCTTCATACACTGCTGGTGCATATACCAAATGAACGCTCTCTTTCACTGGCCTCTGACCCTGCTAGGTTTAGCAAAATGAATGCCCTGGTGCATGCATCTTTATCAGAATAAGCTGCTTATATAAATATATTGTACTCTTGCTCAAATATTCTCCAATTCTCTGCAATATTCTGATCAAATACGTGTGGTTGTGAACTTCGAAATCCGTCTGCCATATTAACATATCTCATTGAAGGTGTTTCTAAATATGCACGAGCACTCACACTTGTACATATACATACACTTGCTTGAAATTTATGCCAGTACATGTAATTATGCCCAACAGCACAATAAGCCTATGTGTAACTGAATTTTACGAAATAAGTCTCCTGGGCATTGTAATACTCTGAAATCACTTTCCTATAAAAGACACTTGTCTTGGAATTATTTTACTGTACGAGCCATTTATCTTGAAATTATTAGACTGTAAAAGTCATTATCATTTTAAGAAGCATTTCGAACAACTCACAGTGCGAATAAACTGGGCAATAGAAGCTGAGGGCAAGAAACATTTCGAAATAACTCTACTTTGCAAATAAATTATTTCGAAGTAATGGCACTTTGCGAATAAACTATTTCGAAGTTATTACTTTTTGCGAATGAACTGAGCAGAAGAAGGTCAGAGTGAGAAACACTTCAAAATAACTGCACTTTGCAAATAACAGTACATAGCTAACTGAAATTTCCCCAAAATGGCTGCGCTTTGCCAAATAACTGTACAATGCAAGAAACACTCAGTAACGGCGGCACTCTGCGAATAGACACAAGCATGCTCAAGAAACTTTTCGAAATTACTTTTGTATTTGACTGCACTTCATGAAATAGTTGCACTTTGCAAACAACAAATTCTTCAGAATAAATGCACAGTAATAAACACATACTGTAAGCACTTTTACACACTTTGACATGCTTCAAAACTCTAGTTATGCTATTCAAGGCTTCAATCAATGCAAAGTAGTAATTTATGCCAAAATACAGTAATTTGCCAACACACGTGCAGTCGCCTTGCTGTAATTATGCTTAGTATGTATGCCCTTTTCTGCCCTTTTTATTATATTCGTTTTACTCATTTAATCTCAATGTGCCCCTTTTGCCCTCTTGTTATATTCGTTTTGCTCATTTAATCTCTTTTCATCCCCATTATACTTTCTTGTGCTCATTTTAACTCTAAACATGCTCGTTTTATCAAAATAACCTAGTTTCAAGCATTTTGTTTGATTAATGAGCTTTTTATGCTTCTCGTTTGCGTAATAAATGTTTTTGCGCTATTCAGTTACTTAGTAATAAGTTTGTGCCTTTGTAATGCTCCGTTTTATCTCTTAATAAGTAAATCGTTTGTGCATGTTTTCATTACCTTTAACTTGTTTCTGGCCCCTTTTCCCCCTCTCTCTCATTTCACTTAGTTTGCCTTCACCGTTACCTCTGCATCTTGTGGTTCTGAAGAGTAGTCTTTACCATCCCTGTTCTGACTCCATGTTGCTCACTTGGAAAGGATGAACAAGACAAACATCATGGGTTCATGTTCAGCCAGCTTTATTGTATACAAACACATCTTAAGTGAGGCTAAGTAACTAACTTATTATTAAACTAGCTATCATGCACATAGATGTTAATATTCTGGCTGCACCTCCAAAGTGGCACTGAAGCGAACACGTGCTTTGTATTTATATGCACACGCAGATCTTGGAAATGCTTCTTAAAGGTACAACACATCTGTTATTCTACAGACATGAGAAAATCTGAGAGGTGTGCCTTTGTGTAAACAGACACAGGACTGGAATTTCCATCTTCAGTACTAAGGCTTGCATCTTTGGCTTTCATAGGCTACCTAGCCCCAACTTCTTTTATTTGTAATGCTGTGTGAACAATGGTCCTTCAGATCTTTTATGTTGCACCTAAGGCATAGTCACAGCTATAAATAGCCATGTGTTACTGTTTTGCATTATTTGTGTATTTTAATGTATTTTTAAAAGGCTTGTCAAAATCATTAATTTTATCTTCCCTGTCACTTCTGTCAGTATTAGAAAGTTTTGTTTAAAATGTTGCCTTTTCCATCAGGATTCACCAACTTCAATCACTGTGGGTCATACTTGGCTGTTTACTGTATTCCTTTGAGGAAGCTTTGGGCTGTAAATCTTGCATTGACTTGAACCCCCCCCTTTTCTTTTCATCTAGAACATTTTGCAGTACTAGGACCTATTTTTTGTTCCCACTGAAGTAATTTATTTATTTTACTTATTTATTTTATTTTACATTTATATACTGGGAAATTCCGACTGGACACAGGTCCATTTTTAGCGGAGGCTTGGGGAGAAAAGCTCCACACAAAGCAATACAAGTAATATCCATAGTAAACATGAACAGCAAGGTTGTATGAAGAACAAAATTGTGATGCATACAAAAGTAACCAATACATTTAGAAGCAGCATAGTCTACATACAAGATGACGTAGAATGATCAGGGGTTTTTTATATGTTAACAAGTATGTTCAGATAAGTACAAAACAGTTACACCATATAAACTGATAGAATTGTCAGTTATTGCTAAGTATACTAACAGATATATAGCAGACATTCACCATATGGTGGTGTGAGCTGAAAGGGTTGGAGGAAATAGGAGGAAATGAAAGGGGAGAGATAGAATACAGTTGTGGCAGCGAAACATAAGGCGTAGGTAGCTGGTGATGTATATCAAGTTTAAGAACTTTAGAAGAGGAACCGAGATTGAATAGAGTGGTGGGAGGAAACAAGGAGAGCCACTGCCTGTGGAGGGTGCAATTGTTTTGTAAACTTTTCAATTTAATTTTGCAGCTCGCCTACTATTTACCTTTAATATTCTGGCAAGAGATGAAACATTTTTGTACCACTTTTTACAGGTTTTGTCCAAAACTAGCATGTTAATGTTCTAATTGTTTAAGAATTTTCAACTTCATTTCCTCTTTGTCAGGAGATGGAGCCTAGTTTTTGTTTTAGCTTATGTAAGCTTTGACTGGGACCATCACTTTGACCTTTCATTGCCTTTCCTCTTCTGACAATGGATGAGGCTTAGATTTTTGGACTAGCCTATGTGAACTTTGTCCTAAACAAGTGTCTTGACCTGGAACCAGCTTATTTGACTTTTCAGCCACCTTTCCTGTCTGGAGGTAGAGCTATGTTTTGTACTAGTTTATGCAAGATATTCTTCGTGTTTCACTGTTGAAGTCATTACATTTGGGTAATCTGCTAGCAGGTTGCCCTCAGTTGGCCTGATTAACAAAGTCTTGGGTCCTGCGTCGGTTGCCGTCCCTTCTTCCATGACGTCAGGTCATCAGGGGCATAAAACATGCAGCCGAAGCCATTACATCAGTCTTTCTTGCCGCGCGGTGCCCGAAGCAGAAGCAGTTTGCAAGTACCGGCCGGCCGACTCCTGAAATTTTCGTTTTCGAGTTTCAGATCCAAAGTCTTCAACTAAAAGTTAAGTACCCCATTGGGGAAACTTTTTCTTGCTCCTTACCAATGTCAATAAAAGTTAATAATTGCATTACTTGTAGGAAGCAAATACCTCATAAGGATTTTCATTTGTACTGTTTTCCTTGCCTAGGCCCTGATCACAACGTGCCTTGCTGTCGGTTTTGTGCTAAATTTAATCAATGCACGATTAAATGGTATATTTTTGCTTCTGAATATTTTGGCTCAAGATTTAACTATCCAGAAATGTCGTTGGTTAGCAATCCGACTACCAGAATACCTAAAAAACGCAAAGAAAAAGACACAGACCGTCGAGGTCCAAAACCAACGATGAGGCTTCTCCTAAGCCAGTCGCCGGTTCAGCGATACTTAGTGAGGCGTTTTTGCAGTCCCTGATACCCGCTACTTTTGATTTGCAGGCCTCTACTGAGACCTATTCGGAATCTGGTATGCCACAAGATACTTAAGTATTGAACCCGCGGATGTCTTTACCTTAGATGGGTCCGGAGCCGCTGAGCAGGCACCGGCTTCTGAGGGTGTTTTCAGGCCTAAAGATTTGTATATTAAACCGACGCCATCTTCAAAACTAAGGCCAAAAACTACTACTGTGTCTAAAAAAGTGATGCTTGGGCCACGTGTACAGGCCTCAATGCCTAAAAAACAAATCATCAAAATGGCTGAAGATTTAATTACCTTGATCAGGGGTACCCATCCCTCTCCTGCTAAGAGGCCTAGGCAAGGCACTAACTATGAATCTTCAGATCAGTTTCTATTTCTTCTCATTCCTCTTCTGATCAGGATTTATCTATACCCACTTTTGAGGACTCCGATGCAGAAGATTCCATCCTTTCTGCTTCTCCCCCTGAGGATTTCTCTTTTGGAGAAACTTTGCATACCTTAAGGGAATACTTCCACTGGGAGAGTCAGGAATTCTCTGAATCCAGAAAGAGACTTGGGGATTTTCTTCTTCTTCCTCATCATAGGCCTTTGGCTTATACCTCCTGTTCTAGATATTGTTGATGTTTTCTCAGAATCCAGTATGACTCCTGATTCCCTGCCTCCAGCTCCTAGTAAGCCAGACAGATACTGCAGGGTTCCTGACTCCCACAAATTCCTTTTCAAAAACCCTATTGCTGACCCTGAAACCATTTCTCACGGTCCCAAGGGCGTTAAGGCCTCTACTGCTAAAAATCCTACCCCTTCTGACAGAGATTCAGGGCGCTGGATAGATGGGGTAAGAAGGTTTACACGTCTGCAACCTTGGCAATCAGGGCTTAACTGTCAATTTCATATACTTAAATATCAACAGCATGCCATGGGTTTACTTAAACAGAAAATGATGATTTCTGACTGTGTGGAAAATAGAGTTGCAGGATTTATTACATTCAGCTGAACAAGTTGGCAAACTTACTTTGCAATGTGGTTTTGATTCCTTTGAGGCCTCTCGCAGGGCTGCTGTAACTGGATATGTGATAAGAAGGCATGCTTGGCTCAAGGAGCAAAGTCTGCCTGACCATGTTAAAGCAAAATTGTTGGATGCTCCTTTACAACAGGACAGTCTATTTGGTAATAAGGCTGAAGAAGTTTTGAAAAAGATGGAAGAAAAGGCTAAAGCTATGTAAACTGTGAAAGATTTCTTACCAGTGCAGCCACCCAGGTTTAGTAGGCACTGGCCTACTAAGAACTGGTCCTTTCCAGTACCCACTAGAGATGCTCAGGTCAAACCCAGACATCCCAAAGGCTCCAGGTTTCAGTCGCAAGGAACTTTTAGAACAAAGCAATGGGGTGCCTCCACCTCCAAATCTGGAAGCAACAAGGCAACTCCCTATGGTAAACAGTCTCATTGACTTTCCACTGCAATCACCAAGCACTTATCTTTTGGCCGCCCCTTTGGGGGGAAAACTGGCACTTCATGCATGAAACTGGCAACTGATTACCCAGGACAAATGGGTTTTAAATATAGTATCCCAGGGATACAGATTTCATTCCACACATTGCCAATCCCAAATGGATGACCAGATCTGCCTCCAAATCAGTGGACAGAGGCCCAGAAACAAGTTATGTCCCTCATGAATGTGGGGGCTATTCATCCAGTACCAGAAAAGGAAAAGGGACAAGGTTTCTATTCAAGACTTTTGCTGGTACCCAGAAAAGACAAATCATGGCATCCAATTCTGGACTTATCCATTCTAAATACATTTCTGGACATTCCAAAATTCTTCAACAGTTACTACCTATGCTAGGCAAGGATGCCTGGTTGGTAACTCTAGACTTAAAAGAGGCTTACCTGCATATCCCAATCAGGGAATCTTGCAGAAGATACCGCCACTTCAAAGCAGGCTACTTGCATTACCAGTTCTCTGCACTGCCCTTTGGCTTATCTGCTGCGCCCAGGGTCTTCACAAAGTGCCTGGCACCAGTAATTGCATTTTGCAGGCAAATAAATATTCAGATTTATCCATACCTGGACGATTGTCTAATTCAGGCAGAAAACAAGGACACTCTTCTAAAACATCTGGCGTTTGTAAAAAGGGTTCTAACTTGTCTAGGGTACACCATAAACGAAAAGAAGTCACAACTGGTACCCTCAAAAAAAATTACATTCTTGGGTGCAAGCTTAAATACAACTGCCCAGATAACTTACCCTACACCAGAAAAGCAAATTCAACT